>NC_056739.1:1551655984-1551837367 GCF_019279795.1 Protopterus annectens | reverse complement strand
CATAACATGCCAAGTTCTTATTGGCTTGTATATAGTGGTTAATCGTCAGGAAAAAACTAAACAGCCAACTCTCTATGAATAGCCTATCTCACGTCAGTGTATAGCAGGCACAGTGTTAGCTCCCCATGACATCGGATGGTTTGTAAACAGAAAAGAGGTATTGTGATTTTTTCTAAGGAGGCAAGATCTGCGTGTGATGGTGAATTCATTACAACAGCTCATGTACCTCCAAAACAGGCAGTTATACAAACACTCGCAATGCACACAGAGAAAGATAAAAAAGACAAACTGTCGATCTATCAAAATATCTATCTATTTATCCATCTGCATTTCTCTCTCTCTGTCTCTATCTGCCACATATATCTTTTATGTGCATGCATTATGGATAATTTCCATGTAATGTTTGCTGCTTGTTGCTGTAAAAGTTGTTTTGAGTAATAGTAAAAATAAATTTTAATGAATAACAAATATTGGTTGAGATAAGACTTGTTTAAAATCCAGAAGTCTTTTAAATAAGCTGCGGTGAAGTTTCAGAAGCGATGCTTTTTTAATGAGCCGAAATAGCTCAGTTGGGAGAGCGTTAGACTGAAGATCTAAAGGTCCCGGGTTTCGGCAAAGAAACCTTTTGAGATTCCTACTATTCAGTTTGGGATATGGGAATACATATGTTATAACATCTGAACTGGAATATGTGTGTACACGTATGTTAAAAATCAAGGTAAGGTGTGCTGGAATCAATGAAAATGTGCGTGGCTGTATGAATAAAAGAGATCGCTGTGATAATTTAATCTCCAAAATGACCAATATTTAAATCATGCTCTTGATACCTTTAGCAAGATTAGAAGTCACTGAAAGAATGCAGACATAGAAAAAATCTATAATGGTAATATATATATATATATATACTTATGTATGTATGTTTCATAGATATATATATATATATATATATATATATATATATATATATATATATATATATATATGTATAAGTCAATATCTGTTTATCCATGTCTCCTTCTATATATGTATGTATATACGTACATATAGATAGAGAGATCGAGAGGGAAACAATTAGCTAACAGTGTACTTTGAGCTGCTTCTTATACAAGTGGATGATTCCTTGAGAAGCTGATATGCTTGGCAGTAAGGTGGAATATGGTGACAAAAATAGAGATTGAATGAGATGAGCTGCAGTCGAATTCACAAAAGTAGTCTTTTAATTGAGCTGAAATAGCTCAGTTGGGAGAGTATTAGACTGAAAATCTAAAGGTCTCTGGTTCAATCCTGGGTGTCAGCAGCATGTGTTTATGAGATTTCAACCCAGCAGTCAGGTCTTTGTCAATATGTGTGTTTCAAAGTCTGATCCTCAACATATACATTAAAAATTAAAGTAAGCAGGAAGAAAGCAATGAAAGTGTGCTGAGTGGTATTAGTAAGAATGTTCTGTGATAGGTCTCATCACCAATCTGACTACTGTTACAATCCATGCTATCTGAAACTGAGAAAAAATACAAATTACTTTGAAAATCTAAAGACAGATAAAACACTTTTTTTCAAACAAGTTTTCCATTGAAAGAGCGACCAAGGCAAGAGTGATAGAGACAGGCAATTAGTTAATGATCTGATTAAGAATGGAACATAAACCTATTTCTACTCATGTCCAAAAACTGACTTTATAATGGGCCCATTGAGCATCCTTCAAAGTTTAAGGAAGAAATGAAATGCATTCAGCTGGATGATTATCCCTGCAAAATTCTCATCCAATAGTCCTCTTGGAGTTAAATAACACAGGAGATGAGATCATCTACTTTGGAAAAACCAAGGCAAAAGAATGAAGGTTAGAGTGATTTGAGAAAGACAAGCTTGGACTGATTTTAGAGAGACAAGGTTAAAGCATGAAATTCTGCAGGTACTGGAATGCAAACCATGAGAGAGAGTGAAATAGGGAGACTGGGAGAGAGAGAGAGAGAGAGAGAGAGAGAGAGAGAGAGAGAGAGAGAGAGAGAGAGAGAGAGAGAGTCTCCTAGGTCCAAGGTTTGAATGGGCCTGCATCCAGTTTCTTAAATAAGCACCTATGTGACTGACGTTCAAATTCTAACCACATAAATATTTTGAGGATGTTTAAATTGCCCTTGATAGCTTTTGATAATTCACTACCAAATGAAGTTGTCTCATAACATGCCAAGTTCTTATTGGCTTGTATATAGTGGTTAATCGTCAGGAAAAAACTAAACAGCCAACTCTCTATGAATAGCCTATCTCACGTCAGTGTATAGCAGGCACAGTGTTAGCTCCCCATGACATCGGATGGTTTGTAAACAGAAAAGAGGTATTGTGATTTTTTCTAAGGAGGCAAGATCTGCGTGTGATGGTGAATTCATTACAACAGCTCATGTACCTCCAAAACAGGCAGTTATACAAACACTCGCAATGCACACAGAGAAAGATAAAAAAGACAAACTGTCGATCTATCAAAATATCTATCTATTTATCCATCTGCATTTCTCTCTCTCTGTCTCTATCTGCCACATATATCTTTTATGTGCATGCATTATGGATAATTTCCATGTAATGTTTGCTGCTTGTTGCTGTAAAAGTTGTTTTGAGTAATAGTAAAAATAAATTTTAATGAATAACAAATATTGGTTGAGATAGGACTTGTTTAAAATCCAGAAGTCTTTTAAATAAGCTGCGGTGAAGTTTCAGAAGTGATGCTTTTTTAATGAGCCGAAATAGCTCAGTTGGGAGAGCGTTAGACTGAAGATCTAAAGGTCCCTGGTTCAATCCCGGGTTTCGGCAAAGAAACCTTTTGAGATTCCTACTATTCAGTTTGGGATATGGGAATACATATGTTATAACATCTGAACTGGAATATGTGTGTACACGTATGTTAAAAATCAAGGTAAGGTGTGCTGGAATCAATGAAAATGTGCGTGGCTGTATGAATAAAAGAGATCGCTGTGATAATTTAATCTCCAAAATGACCAATATTTAAATCATGCTCTTGATACCTTTAGCAAGATTAGAAGTCACTGAAAGAATGCAGACATAGAAAAAATCTATAATGGTAATATATATATATATATACTTATGTATGTATGTTTCATAGATATATATATATATATATATATATATATATATATATATATATATATATATATATATATATGTATAAGTCAATATCTGTTTATCCATGTCTCCTTCTATATATGTATGTATATACGTACATATAGATAGAGAGATCGAGAGGGAAACAATTAGCTAACAGTGTACTTTGAGCTGCTTCTTATACAAGTGGATGATTCCTTGAGAAGCTGATATGCTTGGCAGTAAGGTGGAATATGGTGACAAAAATAGAGATTGAATGAGATGAGCTGCAGTCGAATTCACAAAAGTAGTCTTTTAATTGAGCTGAAATAGCTCAGTTGGGAGAGTATTAGACTGAAAATCTAAAGGTCTCTGGTTCAATCCTGGGTGTCAGCAGCATGTGTTTATGAGATTTCAACCCAGCAGTCAGGTCTTTGTCAATATGTGTGTTTCAAAGTCTGATCCTCAACATATACATTAAAAATTAAAGTAAGCAGGAAGAAAGCAATGAAAGTGTGCTGAGTGGTATTAGTAAGAATGTTCTGTGATAGGTCTCATCACCAATCTGACTACTGTTACAATCCATGCTATCTGAAACTGAGAAAAAATACAAATTACTTTGAAAATCTAAAGACAGATAAAACACTTTTTTTCAAACAAGTTTTCCATTGAAAGAGCGACCAAGGCAAGAGTGATAGAGACAGGCAATTAGTTAATGATCTGATTAAGAATGGAACATAAACCGAGTGGATGCTTCCTTGAGAAGCTGATATGCTTGGCAGTAAGGCTGAATATGGTGACAAAAATAGAGATTGAATGAGATGAGCTGCAGTCGAATTCACAAAAGTAGTCTTTTAATTGAGCTGAAATAGCTCAGTTGGGAGAGCGTTAGACTGAAGATCTAAAGCAGGGGTGTCCAACCTTTTGGCTTACTGGGGCTGCATTGAGTGAACAGAAAAGGTCTTGGGGCCGCATATAAAATATATCATATAGTTAACTTTTTCGTTGCTCCGGAAGACCACAGTCGACCTCCTGGCTGTACTGTAGGTGCATTTGAGCAATGAATAAACGTATTAAATGCCTAATATTTGCCTTAAAATTCTAATTCTCATTCTAATTTTCTAATCTTACAGTTAACTCTAACATCTTAGTTAATAAATATATATATATATATATATATATATATATATATATATATATTTTTTTTTTACAAATAAACAGATATTCACTACAGCACTAGTATTTCTCAATGGGAAAACCATTCCAGCAGTCCAACTACGTAAAATGTCAGCATCAGCAGTCCTACAATACTATAATCCACAAAAATAATCCAGCAAATTTGCAATAAAGTAAAGAATTCACATTACTGACTTAATAAAACAATTCTGAATAAGCTACAAGAGGGTCTCACCCAAACAAATAACTGGTGCCAGAAATATGGCCTCAAGCTAAATGCCAAAAAATGCATCATCATCCCCTTTGAGGAGAGTGTTGTCCCCACAAATTATCACATTAATAACAATGTTGTAAGCACGCAATAATTTGTATGGTACTTTTGAGCACCAAGTTGTCTCCATTGTAAGGAAAGTTTTTTTTACATGGCCCACTTAATTAGTAAGGATATCTCATCCAGGGACAAGGAGGTCATAACATCCCTGTATTCTTCCTTTACAAGAGCCATTATTGAGTGCAATGCCCCTTTTGGCATGTTCCTCAGCAAAACACCCTGCCAAAAGAAAGACTACAACCATTTCTGACAAAAAAGGTCAAAGGACTAAGTTCACTTAGTTATCCAAACAGACTAAAAAGCTTCTTGCTTTCCTCTGTCTCTCATTGGCCCCTATAAATTTCTTCATTGGCTTGCTTTCCAGGCTAAGAAAGATCCTGCCTTAAGAGACGTCCTCTACTTCAGAAATACTGGTTATACTTAAAACGCTCACTACAAAGACCACAGCCTTCACTGCAACATAAACAAGCCACTTCTTATGGACAGGTTCTTGACACAAAAACCTTCAACTTCTGTAAAAAGCTCCTCTCATTATCAAACAGTGTAGTTCAGCAACACGATGGCTGGATGGATAGTCATAAATGTAGTCCTTGGGTAAGTAGCATAGCTTTCATTAAACCAGATGGAAAATCCACATACTAACCTTTCCCAGCTGGATGGCTAAGATCTAATATTGGTTACTCTAGTCTAGTTGCCCAAGAAGAGGGGCATGTCTAACTAAGAATTCCATTTGCAAAATTATATTCAGTATACATATTAAATCTCTCTGTCTCTTACACACACACACACACACACACACACACACACACACACACACACACACACACACACACACACACACACACACACACACACACACACACAAAAAAAAAGCCCCTACTTGTAAAAAAGGCAACCTCAGTAATCACATGACACCCACTCACTGAATTAAATTGTCTGGAAGTCAAAATATCTGAAAAAAAATCATAACTGCTCAGAACTGCTCTATCTCTCAATTTAAACACCATATTCTCATTCTAAGGCCCTTCACTGGTCCAATTAAGTAATCCTACAAGTTAGCACTATTAAACCATAAGAACTACTTACTCTTATACTCTCTACTATTACCCTGTCCTCTATTGGTCCGTCTTAAATTCAGTTTCCCTATATTACTCTAGCATGTCCAAAGGTCAGTCAATGGTTTCCTCTCCAGTCCAGCTGGTGAATCTGGGAATTTTGAGGCAATGTTACAACTGTCTCATGTACACGGACAACCCTCTTTTCCTCCAAACAGGTTCAAATATATGTGAGAGATGCAACTATTTAGCCAAACTGGAGGCTGAGCTCTCTCATCTCAAAACTGGTGTAACCAGTCAGGAGGAGAAGGTAACCTCACACAACACAATTCCAGTATCACATAGTCCCACCACATCAGCGAACCAAACACATAAATACACAAAAACATACTCAGAGGCTCTAAATAAAAATCTACCTAAGCAACAGAGACCTCCAAAGCAGACATCCAAGCAAACTCTACCTCAAAACAAAACACGCACAACACATAGCCCACAAAGTCAGTGTGCCAGGCAGCCACAGCCCTTAAGGCTGAATAACACACCTGATACTCTTGTAATAGGTGATTCTATTGTCAGACACACTGATGTCCTGCTCACCAGGCTGAATAAAGAGAAGATCACGGTGAGCTGCCTGTCGGGTGCTAGGATCCGCCACATAACGCAAGCACTCAGGTCACTCCAAAGCAAATACAAATATGACTCAGTCATTGTACATGCTGGTGTGAATGACCTGAGACGTACCTCCCTCGACTACATGAAAAGAGACATAGAGGAGCTCTCTGATCATGTAGCCCAGGCTGGTATGACCCTGACCTTGAGCAGCATCTTACCCTCACCTAGAATGATGCCACAGTACAAAGACAAAATGATCGAATTTAACAATTGGCTAAAATGTTGGTGTCATTCAAAGGGGATCCAGTGTCTGTCAGCCTGGGATGACATGCGCGACAAGCCACATTGCTTCGCTAGGGACGGCTTGCACCTGTCACCACTGGGCTTTCGGATATTGGCAAAGGCACTTGCCACCCCCATAGTGCCTTTTTTAGGCAAGGCTCAAAAGTCAAACCCACCCCCATAGACAGCACAAGGAACAAGAAACTAAGGGTAATGCTGCTTAACGCCAGAAGTCTTAACCTCAAGATGCACGCACTCGAAGCTCTCCTCAGTATGGAGAACATCGATATCTGTGCAGTGGCAGAAACCTGGTTCAAGGCTCCAGAGAGCACCCCAGCACTACCAGGCTATACCTCATATCATGCTTTTTGGCCCCAAAACCCGGACCGAACCACAAAAGGAGGGGATGTTTCCATATTTATCAAGGATATCCACACCTCCAGGTTAGTGGCATTGCAAGTATCGGAGACCATCCATGTGCAACTAACAGTGGGCAAGATTGCTTTTCAGTTTATAGCATCCTACAGACCACCCTCTCAAAGTCAGGAATCCCACTCGGCTTTCCTGAAAACATTGAAGAACATGAAGATCTCTCCGAACACCATTATATTGGGTGACTTCAACTACCCAAGCATTGACTGGGAGCACTACTCAAGCCCCAGCACCTTAGCCCAAAGGTTCCTGGAAATTATAAACTCAAATGCTATGGAACAACTAGTCACCACTCCCACAAGAGGGGACAACATACTAGACCTGATCATTACCAACATGGGGACTCTATGCTCCACACCAGAAGTATATCCCTCATTGGTAAGATCAGACCATAAATTAATTTCACTGGATGTCCACATCCCGACCCCACCCCAGCCCAGAAAACCACAGTGAAAAACTTCTCAAAGCGAACTTCTCACTTCTAAAAACCGAGGGGAAACCCTACAAGCCCCCGGGGCCGGTGGAAACTATGGCCCAAACTGCAGAATCCTATATAAACGCATTCTCACGGACATCTCCAGGAATGTATGGATCATGCTATCCCAAACAAAACCAAGACCCAATCATCCAAAGGCAGGCATCCAGTCTGGTGGACCCCTGCCATAAATAAACTGTACAACAGAAGGAGGAAGCTACTACATGATAGAGCAAAATCCCTAATAGGGAAGGCATCTCTGATCAGTACTAGCAAAAAATTACGATCCCTCATAAAATCCTCCAAGGCCAGCTTCGAGAGAAAAATTGCACAGGACACCAAAGACAGTCATAAGGCTTTTTTCAGTTATGTTAGGAACCTGGGCTGCAACTCCCAGACTTGCTCTGAGTTGATTCTAAATGACAAAAAATACACTGAACCCACAGACATCGCCAATATCCTGACAGACAGGTTCAGTGCAAACTTCTCCACCCCCTCTCCCTCAAAAGAGCAATTATCTATCCCGGCAGAGGGCTGCCTCCCAAACCTCTCTGATGCTCAGGGGAAGGCTGCCCTCTCCAAAGCAAAAAACACTGCTTCCATGGGACCAGATGGCGTCCCAGGTTGTGTCCTACATGAACTCCAAGAGGAACTAATCCCTCAAATAAAACAGCTATACAATCTCAGCCTCACTACAGGATATGTGCCCACAGAATGGCGTACAGCAACAGTGGTCCCACTCCACAAAGGTGGAGCCTCTATGGACCCTGGAAACTATCGCCCAATAAGCCTGACTAGCTTAGTCTGCAAGGCTATGGAGAGGATCCTCATGGAGCTCATAAACAAAGACATCGGGGACCTACAGACACTAGATCCTACCCAGTTCGGCTTTGTCAAGGGCAGATCCTGCCTTTTGAACCTGGTTGACTTCTTCGAAACAGTCACCAAAGCCATAGATGAAGGGAAGGTAGTCCACACAGCCTATCTGGACCTTGCAAAGGCATTTGACACAATACCCCACTCGGGCATCATAGATAAGCTATCCAGCTTAAATATAAACCCCTATGTCACAAGATGGGTTGCAAACTGGCTCAAAGACAGAACCCATAGAGTGAGAGTTGCTGGAGCCATGTCAGACTCGAAACCGGTCACAAGTGGCATCCCACAGGGTTCTGTCCTGGGACCACTCTTGTTCAGTATATACTATTCCGAGGTACAGGCAAACGTGGGAGGACTATGGCTCACCAAGTTCGCAGATGACTGCAAACTGGGCGCCATAATCGACTCTCCAGCTGACACAAACATCCTTCAAAAAGGTCTCACAGAGACAGATAACTGGTGCCAGCACCATGGTTTAAAGCTAAATGACAAAAAATGTATAGTCATACCCTTTGGCAAAAACAATGTGCCCACAAATTACCACATAGGCGGAAACCCATTAAGTACAGAGAAAGTTATTAGGGACCTGGGGACCCAAGTTGATAGCAATCTCTCCTTTGAAAACCACATTGCCAAAGTGGTTAGAAAGACCTTCTACATAGCCCACCTCATCACGAAGGGTTTCACATCTAGATCAAGAGAGGTAATCATGCCCCTTTATTCATCCCTCATCAGGCCCATCATAGAATACAATGCCTCTTTTGGGATGTACCTTACCCGACACCTGCAGCAATTAGAAAGACCCCAAAAGTATCTCACCAAGAGGATCAAGGGTCTCAAACAGATGCCATATGCTGCTCGGTTAAAAAAAACTCCAGCTCTACTCAGTTGCATACCGCCTACTACGAGGTGATCTATGCCTGACATACAAAGCTATGTCAAATCCAGAATTAATGGACATGCTCCACCTCAGTAAATCTAAATCCCTTAGAGCCACACGCTCGAGGGACTTGAACCTCAGCACAGAAATAAATAGAACTTGCTGGAGGGACAGGTTCATAACCCAGAGGCTCCCTTCCCTCTGGAATAGAATTCCAGTTCATGTGAAGCAGAGCACCTCACTGAATCTCTTCAAGAAGAATCTTGATAGGTGGATGGGGGATCGTAGGTTTGTCCCAGGGATTACTCCCGTGTCACTATTAGACAGAGGCACAGTAAACTAAACCTTAAAAAGGGCACAGTATACTCAAATCAAGGTGTGGCGTAAGCCATACAGAATCGGGCTAGGCTTATAATTGCCCCAGGGCAGATAGCCTAGTATGAACCTATGAACCTATAATAGAGATGGATTTATCCATGCAATTTCCAACCACCAAAAGGACCATCAATAAATCAACAAACAACTGCTCAGCAAAAAGTAAATCAATAAGAAAACCATAAACTATAATGTTACATACTGGTGTAAACATATAACTTGTGTCAATCCCCAGGTTAATCCATACCAAAAGATTGTTTCAGACCTTCAGCTATGTACAAACAGCTTTCTCCTAAAAACTTAATTTATTGATATTTGCCTTGTTGTAATTATAACTGTAAAAAAAGTGTTTTTAAGTTTATTCTGTACCTCAATGATTCTCACTGTTACGAGATATAATCTCTGCCATATTGTACGAGTACTACATCCATAATTTGCTGTCTCTCTCTCTCTCTCTCTCTCTCTCTCTCATGTATTGTATTATATTGTTTTGTGTTATTTTTGGAGCTTTTCTCCCCGGGCCTCCACTGAAAATGGACCTGTGTCCAGTCGGACTTTCCCGGTAAACAAACGTAAAATAAAATAAAATAAAAATAAACTTCTCTCCAATCTAAAGCCATTTGACATTCAGACATTTTAATTTGTGCAGAAGTTACTCACAGACTGACAGTTTACTGAGCTGTAATGCTGACCTTCGCTTTTGAAAAAAAACTAATTCCCAGACTCTGTCAATAGCTCAAAGTGTAGAGAGGATTATTTATTTATTTATTATATATTTATTTATTTTTGGAAAACATCTTTAAAACTGTTAAATTGATTACACACCCAGAAACACAGAAAAGTTATTGTGATTATGTAAACCACAGGCTGCTGTAAGAAATCAAAGTCACATTAGCACTCTATGCTTATGTCCGAACAGGTGAATCATACCTGTCAATTCCAAAAGAAGTAAAGTAGCTTAATAAGAAAGTTATTTGCAAGGTTACATGGCAGTTTATATTGGAAATAAGCAGAGATATTAAAAAGGCTGTTTTTCATAATTATGCCGAAAAGTCTTCCAAGATAAATACAACTTCTGATTTAGTATGGAACCATACCTCTCAACCTTAGAGCAAGAAATCTGGACAAAGCGAAAAATAAAAGTGGGACACAGACCCAAAAAGAGTTATGCATCACAGACACCATTGAAACAACTGTAGCTGCAAAATTATACATCACTTATAATCTTTCTATCCCATTATTGTCAGTTAAACATTACATGGCTCATTCAGTCCTGCCTTTTTTTGCATCAAGGAAAACCATGCTTTGAAATGACAAATGCATTAAAAATAATAAATAAAACACATTGCATCAACATCCTGCAACTTCCTACCTGCAAGCAACCACAGCGCTTTCACTGAAACTAGGGCTGCTTGTTTCCCCAGAATGACAGCTCTCCCTAATTAAGTCTAATGGTATACAATCTACCAGTATCTGGACTACCTGAAATAAATTAAATTATGGCCTGTAAATTGAAAGTACACTTTGTTTAATTAAACTATATTTCTAAGCCCACTTGCTATATTTTTTCAGTAACATCCCAATATCCATTTCCAGGTCACTTTACAAGACATTGGCAGTGGTAGACTTGGCATCCTTCAGAACCCCACAGGCCCACGCTAATACATTGTCCATTAAATGTAAATATCCATCCACTGTAAATGGCAAGAAGCTATGTCTTAAAAATCTACTTCTGGCATGCGTACCCAAGTATTAGGTTTTGAAACAAAGAAACATATTCTCCACAGTCCGTAAGCCTCTGTCTTTAATGATCATCTATTGTTGCAGCACTCCCAACACATAAGCACACACATACACACTAAAATCCCCAATATTTAAAAAATGACATTGTGCCCACTTGATTTGCCAGTATTGATGATCCGCCAAAGCTATGCTTACTGTTGTCCAATCTACCACTGCTTAGAACCCACCAATGAAAAAACAGTACTAGGTGCTTTTTTGCACACACATACACACTAAAATCCCCAATATTTAAAAAATGACATTGTGTCCACTTGATTTGCCAGTATTGATGATCCGCCAAAGCTATGCTTACTGTTGTCCAATCTACCACTGCTTAGAACCCACCAATGAAAAAACAGAACTAGGTGCTTTTTTGTTTGTCTGAAAAAACAATACAACTTTATATGCTACAGTCCCACATAGTGAGTCCACTACTGACCCATTAACCCTAGGCTGCTGTCTCATTCTTACTCCCTGGAACTGCATTACCTTGGATGACTACTTTTATTTCCTAAGCAAAACATACAAATTGGAAGATGAGGCAAAAATCCAGACATTCTTTGAAAATCCATACAGTTAAGAGGTTATGTGTTCATGTTCAATACAACACTCTCCCTGTCAGGAAAGCCACAATTTAATGAAAGTGTACTCTTAATGTATGATGTATTTGTGAGCTAACTTGTTTGTGTTCAGTAGGTAGACTGATCATTGTTAGCCTCTTTCTGTGTGCATCTCTCTCTGTCATGCACACATATCCACACATACACACACACACTCTTCTTCTACTTTCACTCACACAATTCTGATTTCATGCATGCACTCACTCACTCTGTACTTACCTATTAACACAGATAATTGCTGTCCCCTTCAAAGGCAACAGCTGCAAATCCATAGATGAGTCCCTCTTCCGTGAAAACACACACACACACAGATTGTTCGGCGCAAAATAATGGCGTAAACACACTGACCCTTTTTTGGCTCAAAATCAAAACTAGAAGGGTGCTTTGACGCATGCACACACCGACATTAACATTACAGGTCACAGGAGCAAAGAAACAAAACAAAAAAGTGTTTGGGGGCATGCGTACATCGATGTTGCAGTTAGAGGTTGAGGGCCACATGGAAGAGCTCTGGGGGCCGCAGGTTGGACATGTCTAATCTAAAGTTCACTGGTTCAATCCTGGGTATCAGCAGCAGGTGTTTATGAAATTTCAACCCATCAGTCAGGTCTTTGTCAATATGTGTGTTTTAAAGTCTGATTCTGAACATGTACATTAAAAATTAAAGTAAGCAGGCATAAAGCTCCGAAAGTGTGCTGAATGGTATTAGTAAGAATGTTCTGTGATAGGTCTCATCACCAGTCTGACTGCTATTATAATCCATGCTATCTGAAACTGAGAAAAAATACAAATTATGCTTTAACCTTGTCTCTCTCAAATCAGTCCTAGCTTGTCTCTCTCAAATCAGCCCAAGCTTCACTCTTTTGCCTTTGTTTTTCCAAAGTAGATGGTCTCATCTCCTGTGTTATGTAACTCCAAGAGGACTATTGGTTGGGAATTTTCCAGGGACAATCATCCAGCTCAATGCATTTCATTTCTTCTCTAAACTTTGGAGGATGCTCAGTGGGCCCATTATAGTCACTTTTTGGACATGAGTAGAAATAGGTTTATGTTCCATTCATAATCAGATCATTAACTGATTGCCTGTCTCTATCACTCTTGCCTTGGTTGCTCTTTCAATGGAAAACTTGTTTGACTAAAAGTGTTTTATCTGTCTTTAGATTTTCAAAGTAATTTGTATTTTTTCTCAGTTTCAGATAGCATGGATTATATTATTAGTCAGATTGGTGAGGAGGCCTATCAAAGAACATTCTTATTAATACCACTGAGCACAGTTTCAGAGCTTTCTGCCTGCTTACTTTAATTTTTAACATCCATGTCCAGGATCAGACTTTGAAACAAACATATTGACAAAGACCTGACTGCTGGGTTGAAATTTCAAAAGCACCTGCTGTTGACACCCAGGGTTGAACTAGGGAACTTTAGATCTTCAGTCTAACACTCTCCCAACTGAGCTATTTCAGCTCAATTGAAAGACTACTTCTGTGAATTCGACTGCAGCTCATCTCATTCAATCTTTATTTTTGTCACCATATTCCGCCTTACTGCCAAGCATATCAGCTTCTCAAGGAAGCATCCACTTGTATAAGAAGCAGCTCAAAGTACACTGTTAGCTAATTGTTTCCCTCTCGATCTCTCTATCTATATGTACGTATATACATACATATATAGAAGGAGATATGGATAAACAGATTATGACTTATATATATATATATATATATATATATATATATATATATATATATGTGCGTGTGTATATATCTAAACACACACACATATATTATATATATATATATATATATATATATATATATATATATATATATATATATATACATTAAAAATGTGTCACCAATATAGATCTTTTCTATGTCTGCATTCTTTCAATGACTTCTAATCTTGCTAAAGGGATCAAGAGCATGATTTAAAATATTGGTTATTTTGGAGATTAACTTATCACAGCGAACACTTTTTTTTCATGTAGCCCAGCTCATTTTCATTGATTCCAGCACACCTTACCTTCAATTTTAACATACATGTACACACATGTTCCAGTTCAGATGTTATAACATATGTATTCCCATATCCCAAACTGAAAGGTAAGAATCTCAAAATGTTTCCATGCCAAAACCCGGCATTTTTATTATTATAACATTTTTTATTAAATATAAATATTTTATTTTATTTATTTATATCATCCTCTTGACCCCCTTAGCAAGATTAGAAGTCACCCTGAATTCAATCAAAACAATGGATATGGAGTCTATAAAATAGGAAACGACATTATGAAGAATGCAACATACACCAATCACTTCTTGTGTCCAAATTCTTGCTGTAGAATGTGACCATTGAGCATCCTCTAAAGTTCGGTGACCAATGAGCATGCATCCACCTTGAAGAGTGCAACCTTTGGGGTTACATAAAGCAACACATTAGACCATCTAAGCACAAAACAGATAGTGGTCAGCAAAGCGGGATCCTTAGACAGAGTATATGAACATAATTCCCACAAAAACATCCACAGGATCTCTCAATGGCTAAGAAAATAACACTCAACGTCTATAAAAGTAAAAAACTGGAAAAAATGTATTGGTAAGCACTTCATCAGACCTATAACTGACACAACACAACTGTGCTTATATTACTAAGTTAATTCAAAACAACCAATCATGGTGCACACCATCAATTTCCCTCTCATTTTCTTAAAAGGGTATGCTTAATAAATAAGGCATCTCCCTAATACTAGCGTGCATATGTAACAACAGAGATTCTTACAACCTCAGTACATTCTCAAACATTGACAGTAATAATATGAAAATCAACAAAATAAAATACATCTATGCACAGTACATAAAAAACATATATATATAAAAAAGCACATGTATAAAAGCATATGTGTATATATATATATATATATATATATATATATATATATATATATATATATATATATATATATATATATATATACATATATACATAAAAAAGAAAGATGTGTATAAAAAATATATATAGACTACAGACATCCTTTAAATACATTATATGTTCAAAACCTATGTATTTAAAGGATGTCTGTATTCTATATATATTTTTTTACACGTCTTTCTTTTTCCTGTGGATGTTTTTGTGGGAATTGTGTTCATATACATTAGACCATCTATTTGACATACAACACATACACTAAACATAAAAAAGAAAAACTTAACCCATGCATTTGACCATCCATTTGACGCACTACACATACACTAAACATAAAAAAGAAATACCTAATCCATACATTTCCATGTCTATGTGTATATCTGTAGCTGCATCTAAGTCTACATTTATCAGTCTTGTATGTTAAAGCATTGTTTTACTAATACCTGTATATGTATATATATATCAAAGGCGGCTCGTGCTATAGGACTGCAGCCCCCAGCTGTAAAAAGAAGAAAAAAACAAAAACGGAACTGTATAAGTAGAAGAAAAACAAAATAATTGCGAGTCCTGGAACTCCGCGCATGTGTGCCTGGAGTTCCTGGAACTCAACAGTACTCTAGACTGCTGTATCAGCAGTCCGGATAGGGGGAAGGCATCTCTGCCCTGAAGATGCCCAGAAGTCTATGCAGTGATGTCCGCATAGAATGGAAGAACTCTGGACTGCATCATCTGCAGGCTGGAGCCTACTCTCATGAGGAAACCAGCCTGGAGGACAGTTGCACCTACACTTTCTCACAGGGAAGCAAGAAACTAGCTGTTAGCTTGCACGGGACTTGGAGAACTGATACTGGAGAAGACTGAAGACTCAGAATCAGGGAACTGATACTGCAGAAGACTGAAGTTAGGTACTGTGGTGTGTGTGTGTGCTATATACTGATGGTTAGAGAGAAATCAGGATACATGGCATTGGGCTTGAACCCTGTACCTTAGGTACAGGTGGCAAGAGCCTGAATTCCTTACCCACCACTATTTTTAAATATTTGCAGATTTTTGCCTCATATTTTTCTGTTCTGTTCTTCATAAAATCTGTGGTTTCTGTATGCTTTTTTTTCCCTTACACAGTTAGTAGTGCAATGGTAGCATTGTTGCCTGACAGCTATAAGTTCTCTGGTTTGATTCTTGGCTGGGGTGCCTTCTGTGTGGAGTCTGCATGTCCTCCCTGTGTTTGTGTGGGTGTGCTCTGGTGTCCTCTGATCTTACAAAGACATGTATTTCTCCCTGGGCCTCTGCTGGAAATTGGCTATTGTTTCAAGTCAAACTTTCCTGGTTAACAAATGTTAAATAAAAAAAATGATAAGCATTTGAATTTAAGACTTCATATTCTTCAGAAAGTACATGGTAACAGGAAACATTTTATTCTAGCAATTTTCTAAGTTTATAAGATGGATATTTGAAATTTGTCCCTATTTTTGAGACTGTATTCCCCCATTATTGGCTTCGTCCAGGTTTTGTGTCCTAAGGTTGAGAGCTATGGTGAGAACTGAATATGTTTGGGGGCTGTATTCCTCCATTACTGGTTTTATCTAGGTGTTTTTTGCTAAGAGGTTGAGAGCTATGGTGAGAACTAAATTCACTGAATATGCTTGGGGGCTGTATTCCCCCATTATTGGCATTGTTCAGGTGTTTTGTGCTAAGAGGTTGACAGCTATGGCGAGAACTGAATTCACTAAATGGTAGCCATTTAAGTTTCAGTCTTACTCTGTTTCACAAAACAGCTGATTTGGCATATTTGTATGTTGCTCTGACTGTTTTTGCGTAGGGACTTGGGTTCAAGACTTGGCAGTGAAATGTATGGTGACAACACAGCAATTTATTCTAGCAACTTCCAAAATTATACAAGCAATGTTTAAAACATGTCCCTGGTTTGGGGGCTTTTGTCCCCCCCCCAATAAATTTTGTTTTTTTCCAGATTTTTTTGTGCTGCAAAGTTCAGAGATACAGCTGAGTGTCAAGTGGATTTTACAAGGAGCTGAGAGCTGCAAGGGAACAAAAGTTTAGTGCTGCTTATGCAAAGGTTGCTTGCATTGTTAATAGCATGACAGGAAGTGTACTTGCTCTTGATGCAGAATGCTGTGGGTTCTACTCCCGCAGTAGGTAGATGCATTGCTGATACTGTACTGTGTTGTAAAGGGGGTGGATGCTGCAGTCCTTTTTGGTGAAAATACCTAGTAACTATGAACCTGTTATCAGTTTGCCATGCATTCCCTATTGCAGTATTACTAGCAATGTATTCCTCAAGAGCAACAGGCACTCTATTTGTAGATGATACAATGAAATATAAAGTTGTTTGCCAGCAGCAACCTCATTAGTTACAGATCTCTTTAATGTGGAATTATTTTGATGACTTTTACTTCTTCAGAGATTGTGCATATTTACAGATACTGGTGGACTGTAAAAGTTTGAGTAGATTTTTATGATGGAAATGTTCTGAACTGGGTAGTTTTGTCATTATTGGTGCATGCACTTTGTTTCATTGTTTACTGGAAATATGTTCAAAACAGTAAATTTAAAGCACCCTCTAACAACTGTACTGTATTGTATTGCACACGGAATATAATTTAATACAATCAGGAAGGTGCATCAAAGAGCACATGTATGTTTCATGTGCAAGGGGCCTATGATTTGAAAACAGCCCAAAGTTAATTTTTATCTGCCACTGGCAAAATGTATTTTCTTTGAATGTGGGTTTCAATGCTGTTTCAATGAATGTGAGTTTCAAGGGCAGAGAAGTTTTAATGTTGTCTATTTTCATTGTGAGACTGCATTGCTTTGTTTAGCAGATGTCTATTAGTGTTTGTGCTGTAAAATGCAAACTAAAATTTTCAAATGAAATCCAAATCATCACAGAGGTAAATCAGTATGCACATTAGTGTTTATGGTAAATGGGGTGAAACAACCAAGGAACAGGACATTGTAATGGTTGTAGGGGGAGGCTCCATTCGACCATGATTTTGTGAGGGGGAAGGGCAGCAAACTCAAAGACAGCCCCGGCTGAACTGTACCTCTCAACTGTCCATATTTTTGCAGAATGAATAGATTTTTGCTTCTTATTTTTTTGTTTGTTCCTCATAAAATTTGTGGTTTTCTGGTAAATCATTTAGAAATCTTCTTCTTTTGGCTTTTCCCAGTTAGGGGTTGCCACAGCAGATCACCTGTCTTATCATGATTGGCAGTGGAGTTTTATGGTGTTGAGTTGCCAGCCCAGCACCCAACCTTCCACAGAAGGCACAGTCACACCTAGGGCCAATTAAGAGTGTTCAATCCACCTACAGCATACCTTTGGGATGTGGGAGGAAACTGGAGCACCTGGAGGAAACCCACACAACCACAGGGAAGACAAGAATCGAACCGGAGAACCTCTTGCTGTGAGGCGACAACGCTAACCGCTGCACCACCATGGCCACCCCACAAATCATTTAGGAAAGAAGTCACTAAATAATGACAGACAGAGTTTCAGACATCATAACCTTCAGAAAAATGCCTTCTAAAGCAAGACCTGTTATTCTATCAATTGTCTTAAGTTTATACAAGAGCAATTTTTTAGTACTGTTTATATGTTTCCCCAATATATTTGGCCTTATCCAGATTTCCTGCATTAAGAGGTTGAGAGGTATGTGCAAATAAATCGCTTTATAGAATTAGGAATATCCAAACCTCTCAACTGTCCCCAATTTTGGCTCAAAATGTTGCTCTCCCCCTAATAATCCCTCTGCAAAATGTCAATTTTGGAAGAAAACGTGGGGGGTTTACAATTATAAATAACTGTAATGATCAGAGTTATAGATTACTTTTATTTCAGAAATGCATGTAGATTATCTTATTTTGTCAGCTGCTCAAGTTAGCAGTACTAATATTAAAAAGGTGTCCCTTCTTTGTCAGGTTCCTAGCTGATTTCTGTGGCAATTTTACATTTTTGCATCACATTTGTGGTCGTTTTTTTATAAAATTGTGGTTTTCTGGCAAATTAGTGGCAAATCATTAAAGATTGAAGTTATAAAATAATGGCAGACATTTGAGTTTCAGATTTTATACCTTCAGAAAATTCATACAAATGCAAAACCTACTACTATTCTATTATCTTTCTAAGTTTATAAGAGCAATATTTAAAAAATTGTCCTTATTTTTGGGCTGGTGTCCCACTTCTATGTATGGCTTTGTCCAGATTTGTTGCTTTGAGGTTGAGAGGTATGAGTGTCAGTGTCATCACCGTAGCCAGAGACATTTCAAATTGTGACATACTTGTTGCACCCCACTCCCCCATGTAGTGACTCTAGATGTGTCCAAGCAAGGCAAGGAGCAGTTATGCAGTGTAAGTGTGCAGAGTATTCCCCCATCCAAGGTAGACACAAGTATGACCGTGGCTTTTCATCTGTCCTTGATTTTGCAAAATGTTTTGGTTTTCTGTCATATTTTTATACTGTTGATTTATGCTTATTATTCAGAAAATGCATGCTGTTGCAGTGCTCTGTGTTTAAGTAGCAATGCTTTAATCAGGTAAGCTTGTTGGAGATTGTAAGATGCAAGTAAGCTTTAATAAGCATACTGTCAAATAATTACCAACACTGAAAGCCTTTTTGTTGTTGCCATGCAGAGAATATTTACATAACTAGATAATGTGCAAGCCTTAGGTGTTGAAATGCATATGACAGTATTTGCAGTAAAGGACAGGATTACAGTATTTTCAGAAGCTCATTACATTTGTTGGAGACTTGCAGTCATCTTTGCAGGCTTTACCCATAAACTAAACTGCCAATCTATCATGTGTGGTCCATAACTTATGCAGTAATCCTTTAAGCAATTTAGCTTGAGTTTGTTTCTTGTTTGCTGTTCATTTTTTACTTTGATCATGTCTTCCCCATGAAACAAGTAGATAGTTGTTGTCAGGCAGCAGGTCTTTTTTGGATAAGAAACATTTTACAAGTGGGGGTATCACAGAGATTGCTACTTTCAGCATGCTACTTGGTAATTTTATAAAGTTGAATATACATTATAATTAGAACTGCCTTGCAAGGAGAAGTGGTTTGAGTTGAGTGCTGCTTGTTTTTTTATACTTTATTTTGATAGGCATTCCAGTAATGTATTTAAAAAGTAATTTATTTTTTCATGCCTCAGAACCTTTGTGTTTCCATCTAGATATTAAGTAAGCTGTCATGTAGCCAATGCATTAAAATATTTTTCTTCTACACTTCATTTTGTCTTGATTGGACTCTCGTAATGACAGTTTGGCACCCAGAGCAACATATTTAATTAAAGTTCCAGTTGTTGTGGTTTTGAGCATAGCTCCACCCCTTTCTAGATGGCCATACCCCTTCCCATTGGCCCCACCCACTCAGCTGTTTCCTGAAGCCCCCCTTTAATTTGAAGTCACCAGCCACCACTGGTGGTATGCATTTTTAATGTGAAATCTGTAATTATGTCTGCTCTCTATAATGACCTGTTAATAGTTTGCAACTCAATCATTATGATCTTAAATATGGGCCAGAGGTATGAGTCACACATCTGGACATTCTGCAAATATCTGTACAGTTGACAAATATGCAGACAGTACAGCAAGCCATACAGCAGGCCGGAGATGACACTTTAGCAGCTATGTTTGAATATTTCTACATTACTGACATAAATGTATTCTGCTTACCAACTGCAGGAGGCCTAGATCTCTAGATTCCTGAAGGGCCTGGAAAAAATTATGGGACAGATAATGGCAAGAGCAGCACATTTAACAGTATAACAGGGGGTAATATTTTCAATAATCTATATCTACAGTAACTGCAATGTTAACAAGAATGTGGCTGACAACCTCTAAATGACTTGAAAACTGCAGCTAACAAATGCACCCACCAAAAATGCTAACTGCCACATAGTAAAACTATAAACACTATTACACAATGAATGCAACAGTATTATATCGATGATCTAACAAACCATACCTGGAAGCTCCTCCTGAGATGCAGGAGTGGCACCCAAATCCAGAACATACTGGCTGATAGACTGCTGGGAGCTTTCCTGATTGGCAAAATTTGTCAGGAATTCCTTGGTGGCAGTGAATGGTTGTTCTGCTGCAGAACCACCACCGGTGACCTGATGATCACATGCTACTTTAGCAGCACACTGCCTTGCAGGATGAATCGTCAGTGGTTCTGTGTCATACCTGCTCACAGTTGCGATTTTGATGACCAGCAGCATTTACATTTTGGACCAATTCATCCCAAAAGGCAGCATGTTGCAACAAACTGGCCCGACCCCTAGACATAAGGACAGCATGATGCTGCCTTAAGGCTTCAATGATGAGGTCATTCTCCGCCTCTGAAAAAGTTGGCCTATGCCGAGTGGGCATATTGTTTACTGAAAATTAATGATAACACGTATAAGGATCACATAACAAGAAATAAACTGTGTTCAGATAAGGCAGCACAGGAAAGCTCTCAGTATTCACCACTTGATTACAATGTAAAGATTCCACAGTAGTCAGCAAATAACATAGGCACTACAAAACAAGGAGAGTAGCATGCCAAACATATCCTTGTGTGCCATAACAGATAGTCACTTATGCTCACACACCCAAAACAACAGTCCATTCTACATTGTCTCATATCAGGGACTCATCCTCCCCAAATACATATTATAACAGGCTAAGGGACAAATGTGCTAACCAAACAACTGTGTAAATTCAAAAGTGCTCTCAAAGGAACAATACATGAAACATGTGTGCATAGTTATCACAAAGCATTAGACATTTGGCCTATTCTACATCCTCTGTGTCTCTCAAATGGATGGGAAATAAGGCCCTGTCATGTGTACAGTTCTAACAAATGCTTATGGATTTACTTCACATAATTCCTAAGTACGTTCCAAAATATGTATTATTTAGTCAACAAAATGGATACATACTTGATGGAGTGCAATACTCCCTCTGTCAAAATATACTTTCCCAAAATATATCTGTCACTGAGGTTGAAAAAAAACTCTTATCCATATTGGTTTGCCTAGCTACACATTTGCCTTTTTATAATGGTGTACGAAAATAACTGATTGCATCTGACCTAGTTTGTGCCTCATAGATACTAATTTGGGCATTCACAGCTGAATTGCATGCTAATCAAACAATCCCGTGAAGCTACTCAACAATATATAAGGCAACAATGTAGACAACATGCCCTCTCTTATGTGCATTCAGGAAATAGTAGAGTACAGATACAATGTAAGCACTGAGAGATTGTTAGTAGCAGCTACAATTTATATTTATATACATTTGTGTGTGATACAGGTTGAAGCTGATGTTGTTGCTGTTACCAATAGCCATAGACTGAGAGGGTGAAGACTTTGCAGGCCAGAAACACAGTAGAGGAACTGTGGGACCTCTGGCAGCCTTGAGTCAGATACAGAGCCAAACACAGGGAACCCATCCCAGTTGAATATAAGGTATGTGTTTAAATTTGTATGTTAGCCACAGGTACCCTTAACAGACTACCAGAGGACATGTCTGGTGTTACATGGGCATCAGCATCCATGATCTTCCAAACATTACTGCATGCTATGCTACAACATGGCAGGAGGAACATATATTTTAGCACGGGTTTGGAAGAGAAGATCACAAGTATGATACAAATGTAACATATATCGCACTACTCTCCAGTAATGTGTGCCATACATCACAGTCCTATACACCAGAGAACAACACCTGGGGAACAAAGTAGGGTCTACATTAACCATAAGGTCTAGAACTCTAACAAATGCCAAGTCATGTGTAATGTAATGGGAATTGTGTTGTATGAGTGTGCTGGCAACCCTTGCAGTTGGCATGACTTCCATATGTGCCACAATATGAGTGTCTCCAAGGCTCGCTTAGGTGTGGATGCATGCTATGCACTAGACTCATGGTGAAGCAAACCCATTGTAGATACACATAGACACACACACACACACACACACACACACACACACAGAGGAACACCATCATGAGATGCACAGTCCAACCAGTAATGCCATACAGCATGTATTTCAGCTACTGCACCAACAGTGTTAGCACCTACATATCTCTGGCTGAGGGCACCATTATAATCCACTGACATGTCCCTCAATTCTCATAGTATGTGCTATGCTACCCAAGTTAATATAGTGGAAACAGCTGTAGTAGGATCATTAAGGGGAAGGGGAACACGTCCTCCTGACAATGCTAGTATCACCACAGCCATAGGCCAATGATGACTCAGAGGATAAATCAGCATCAGATATGGTTGTAGGCAGACATAGCCTGCTCAGTATGTCCTTGCATTGGCTATGAGACAAGCCACAGCACACTGACTCACCACCTAGGAGCCTAAAACCATCTTCCTACATCATTATACTTCAGTAATATGGAAGCAGTAGAGATAACAGTTCAAAAGTAAAGGTACACATTGCAGCTTCAGACTTCTCAACCCTACATAAATCAGACAACAGGCAGGATGCAAAACATGTAAAGTAACCAGACCAACACAGTCTTGTTACTGCCATAGCAGGAGCACAACTTTGCTACCCCAACCCCAAAAAGAACAGTCAGTGCTTGTTTGTGACATCCAAACTGGCTTTCCTAATTTGGCAACTGCATATCATATTATTCCCAGTTAATATTGTTTGACATTATAAATGCAATGATATAGAACAGTGTACACTGTATGTCCCAGAGTATCAGACAGATAACTGCTGAATGACCAAGGAACACAGACATGTAAACCACTGCTTTATATTTGCAATCAAAATTCATAACAGGGTGTATAATCACTAAGTGCAGTATTTTAAAACTGAAACCTTTCACTACATGTGCAAGTAACATTTAATATTTTAATAAAACTATACATTCTGTTCAATTTGTCTGCATGCTGGATGACTGTTGATGCATGCTATAAATGTGTATGTGTGGAAAACAGGGTTAAGGCACCCATCCTGTGTTCTGAATGTGCATTGGATGGTGAACTGGATTCTAGACCTATGAAGGCATTTATCCTGTGTAATACCAAAATATACTGTGTAAGTCATACATTAACTTATGTTTCTGACTGCTATTACTGAATTCTTATCTCTTAATTTTCGGGGCACTGTTTGCACGGTGCTGTGGTTAGCTCAGCTAGTTTGCATGCACACAGCAGTGCACAAACTGCACAATTGGACCACCAAGGTAGCATACAGGACCCAGCCATCTAAAAATAGACCTGTGATGCAGTCTATTGCTGTAAGTCTGCATGGTGCAAACCCGCTAAGCGCCGTTGCACTGCATTTACCAGTGAGAATCTGAGGCTGAATAACAATGCACTAGATGATCTTGTAACTTCTCCTGTGACTGCAGATGTACCATCAACCTTCAACAACAATGCCTTAACACATTCTTTCACAGATTCAGTTATATGCTATGCATATTTCATACAATCAATAGACAATGTCACATATTTTCTACAATATTTCATTATGTTTTCTATCCCACTTGCTCCCTATTTCTTTTCTGTAAAAATGTCCACTTCGATGGTGCACATTGAGCTACCATGTGCATCAATGCTCAAATGCAATAAAGTATGTTGGTGTAGTTCAGATGGTCATATGCACTTGTAAAAATAACAAAATACCACCTACAGCACTATTCCAACCTGCCAACACATATGCAAAGGAAACAATTGAAGGCATTACATGATGCTATTTTTGAACCTGGTACTATCTGGACCCAAAATGTGGAGCATGATCATGTTTTATTGAGTTAAATCCATGGCCACACCCCACAAAAGAGTTAATGAAGTAACAGGTATGTACGAGTACATACCAAATAAAAGTTTGTATTGAGTATCCTAGAAAATACTTGCTACTCAACTGACCATGTGGCACTGTGTGTTAAAACAGTGATATATTCCTTTGGTTTGAAGTACATGGTACTGACTTCCATTATAGCTGTGTTTTCATTTTTGCACATTGTTGCGTGATGCACACCAGCATGCAAAAATGCATTAGTGAAAATAAATGGGGAAGATTTGACAGAGAAAGCAAGGTGAAGTTGAAGTGTTCCAATACTTCATTTGTAGAAGGCTATAAATAATTACACGTGAAATAGCATATTTTCCAGCCAATCACACTTACTGAGAGTGCACACTTTATACATCATGATACATCTGAAAAAGGTGTTCACCCCTCAGCATTGCATGCACATGGGAAACTAAGTACATTGCTCTGAGCGATGCTAAGCTATGCGCATGTTTTTTAAATGTATCTGAAAATCACTTACAACCAATGCTATTCCATTGTGATTTTCTTACACTAACACTTCATTTGCATAAGCTGCAATGTCATAACAGTATAAATAAAAAAATAAAATAAAGTTTGCATACCCTTAACTAGAACCTCGATCCATCTGCACTGCAGTCTAACAGTCTACACGTCGTCACAAGTTATATCAGCTGTAGTGTGTATTTTACCATATAGAGTTAATTAGAAGGCATAAGCATAGCACAGCCCCACTTACTGGGTTTGCATGATGCCCAGCAGTGCTGAGCAATAACAATTGAAAGCGTGTGATTTATATTTTTGTATGCTAAGCAGTGTGCAACATTTTCAAATGTTTCAAAGTCCAATAGTGTGTGTTCACCTGGAGTCAAACTTTATTAAATACAGTTATTAAGCTTGATATGATATTATATGATATTATCGTTATATAGAACTATTTTTGTAGGTTGAATATTTATTTCAATTATACTACTTTTATTTTGTAGGCTGAATATTTATTTTAGTTATACTAGCTTATTGGGTCACATGACTTTATGAATGATATATTAAGGAATTGATTTTAATTAATGGTAGTTCTGACGATGTCCCATTTGGGATGAAAATGCTTAACAACTGTCTTCAATAAGGTTTGGCTGCAGGTGAAGTTATTTGCTGTGTCCGGCTGGTTCTTAGTCATTAGTTCATCTTTGGTTTTCAGGTTTTTTTTGTCCAATAGTGTGCATTCTCAGTATCTGTCATAACTGGAATTGGTGGGAAACATTATTATACATTGGTGCTCATCTGCATTCGACATGTCTGATGTTCAGGTAGAGGTTCTGAGATTTCAGTCTCAAAGGTGAGGTGTGCAGGAGCCCAAAGTGTATTATGGTCCCTGGCTGTTGCAAGGGCACTATCATGGATCAGATTACAAATCAGATACATGGAATAGTTTGGCGAGGGATCTGTCCAGTGTTACCAGTATCCCCCATACTGGCAAACAGTGCGTGAATCACTACCTAAACCTCAGAATGAGGAAGAGGGATAACCTTGATCACTGGATTGTGGAATGCAGGAATGATGGCTTCCCATAGATGTGTAAGTATAACTTACAGACACTGCTTGTATGAGGTAGCTGCTGCATATGGTCATTATTCTTGTTCCTAATGGTATTCAGTTGTTTTCTGATTTTTCCACAGCTGATGCTGACAGGGCACTGAATTTGCAGACCAATGAAGAAAGAATGAGAAAGATGAGAGACGCAAATGGTATGTAAGCTTTGAAACCATACTGTTATATGATTACAGTAGTAAATACAGCTTATTGTGGCAAAATCTTGTATCACATTGAGTATACATTTTCCATTGTAAAAGCAAAAGCATGAACACATTAGTATGTTACTTAGAACAGCAGTCCAGTATTACAGAGTAGACAGAGGTGGTAATTTAAAAAAACACACATCCAAAGTAGACAGTACTCATTTAAGTTGACATAAATAGTGCAACATAAAGTATGACCTATATACCACAGACAGCATGAGGATACTACAGATTGATAACATTATAACATTGAACCTGTATCTATAAATTTTAAAAAGAAAAGAGTGCTTGCATTATGCTGTATTACAAAGGAAAGGAACATTATTACAATAAACACTGCTTGCGGGTTCAAATACCACACACCACATATTTAAAGAAAGCTGTTTAGAATACTGTTTTCAGATATTCTCAATAAAAGTACAGTTCTGTTACGTATTAATATTGATAGCATTATTTGTGCAGACCTTTATAGCCGTGGAGGTTTACCATGAAATGGCCCAGATTAATTATGCAATGTGTTTATGTGGTTGACTCACATGTCCGATGTCATGCATATTAATTATGTCAAAATGTCAGAAAAAGAACATCTGAATGCGAATTCAGTGTTTTTTGACATGTTTTTTTCACCTGCCTGCCTTTTCTGCAGTACGAACGTACACAGTTCAGTACTGCACAGCACAAATCTGTAACTCACGTATCTGAACACAAAAAGAAATGGGGGAAGATAGGAAAGTGGTGAAATGAGGAGCAAGCAGGGAGAAAAACAAAGTGAAGGGAAGGCAGGAATGTACAGGAAGACTATAGGGAAGAACCATAGATATCCATTTCTTCAGCATTAACAACTGGGCACATGTAAAGTTTATTGGCCAAGTTTGGACTGCAACCACCACAGAGAAAGGTGACAACAACATAATTCACCATCATCATCATCAGCCCCCTTTTCCCATTTTTTTCTACATGGGGTCAGGGTATCATGTTAACTGTTGCCAACTCTCTCAATTCAGTACAAGATTCCTGCCTTCTTTAACACTCATGCCTGACTGTTGCAGATCTTCTTTCATACAATCCATCCACCTCTTTACTTGATGTCCTTTGTTCCTCTTACCTACTTCCTGTTTGTCCCAAATCTACCTCACCAGATTGTCTTCTACTTTTCTGCATGTGTACAAACCACCATAATTTGTTCTCTTTTATCTTTTCAGCAATTGGAGCTACTTTGGCTTCTGCTCTTATCTCCTCATTGCTTCATCTGTCCCACAGTGTGCATTCACCACTCTTCTCAGGCACTTCATTTCCATCACCTCTAGCTTCTTCAACTGTTCTGCCTTTACTGCCCAGGTTTCTGTACCATACAGTAGTACTGGTCACACCACTGTCTTGTCCACCTTACTTTACAGCTTCTTTGACATTCGTCTGTCATAGGCTACATCTCAGACTCTATGCCAGTTGGCTGCACTCCCTCTGATTCTGGCTTTGACCTCTTCATTCAGACTTCCCTTCTCCTCAACCATCCCTCCCAGATACTTGAAGCTGTTTATTTGTTCTACTATCTTCCCTTCTATTTCTATTCTCAGCTTCTTCTGAATTCTCCAATTTGCTGCCATTACCACTGTCTTAGACATGCTTAGTTTCATCCCAAGTGCCTTCAGTTTTGCATTCTATTCTCCTATCCTTTGCTGAAGTTCTAGCTCAGAGTCAGCCTGTAATGCCAAATTAAGTGTGCCATGTATACACATGTGTGAAATGGAAAGCTATGTATGGAATGAATTATTTTTTTTGGGGGGGTGCCCTTTGCTTTTTTATTAAGGATAGAGAGTGGAATGTTGGGGAAGGGAGATGGGCAATTCTGAGGCAGGCAAGTACGGAAGGTGAGGAAGCAATTCCACACAGACAAGACATACAAGACAAGAGACATGGTCAGTGAAGTACACAATAGGGGGTGAACATCTTGGATTGGTTGGGGGTGGGGGGTTCAAGGTCCCATGGACTTCAGCATGATAAGAGTGTGACTCAAGTCTCCATCCGCTGGACTGTCAGCAGTGTTACATCACTGTGCGGCTGGCTGCTGTGGTTGACATCTGTGCCTATGGCCAGCCTGCCATACCAAGATGGAAAGCAGGCTCTCCATCGAGCTTAGGTGTGTGCCCACAGTCTGGTGTACAGTCCTACACACCACATCTGGCAACTCCACTTGGGTGATGTATGCACCCCGTCTGTCTCTCCTCCAGAGGGGACAACATGCCTGGTCCCTGGGGCAGAAATACCTGAAGGTTCAGGTACAGCAGGGTCAGCAGGCTGCAGCCCAGACGTGCTGGACCTCTGTGCTTCAGCCAGTTGAGTGAGTGTAGGCAGATAAAGTACAGTTTTGTACCTACCATAAATGTAGATGTTCGAGTGTATACCCTGCTGCAGTCATCACACTTGGGTTATCCTGCCGTCAGGCGGTCCCACAGTCAGCATGAATTCCAAAGTCTTGGTCCGGCGTCAGATGCTGTCACTTCTTCCCTGATGTCAGTGCGCCAGGGGTATATTAGAGGCATCCAACACCATTTTCTTCAGTTTTTCTTGCCCCAGATGTCAGGTGCCCCCCCAAAAGGTGGTCAGTAGATAGTACCAATAATAAATGTTTATCACAAACAAAACATTCCTCCAGCTATAAGCAAATACACCACAAAGGTTGCATCAGATTTTAAGGTATTGAAAGGCTTTAGTTAGGTCAGAGGGGATGGAGGGAGGGTAACCTGGACTGCAGCAGGTTATACACTCGAACATCTACATTTATGGTAGGTACAAAATTGTACTATGTTCATCGTGTTACCCTGCTGCAGTCATCACACTTGGGTAGAATCCCAAAGCTAAGGATGGGAGGTGGAGTCAGACAGGGTTAGAGGAGGCTAGAAGGCCCTGCAAAACTGCAGTGGCGAAGCCAGCTCTAGTCTTAGAGTAAAGAGGTAAGTGATAGTGTTTGATGAAGGTGTGTACTGAACTCCAAGTTGCAGCTTCCAGAATATCCTTGGTTGGCACCCCCCTGAGGAAGGCTGTAGATGTAGCTGCTGCCCGGGTGGAGTGGGGCCTTATGCTAGCAGGAACTGGTTTTCCATGGTGGGTGTAGCAAAAATGTATGCAATGTCCTATCCATTTGGAAATGGTCTGTTTTGAGATAGCCTTTCCTTGTGATGCTGTATCATAGGATACAAAAAGCTGGTCAGATTTTCTGAAAACCTTAGTTTTATCCAAGTAGTAATGTAGCTGCCTGTGAATGTCCAAGGAATGCAGGAGTCTTTCTCCTTTGTTCTGTGGATTTGGAAAGAAGGTGGGTAAATGGATGGTTTGATTTAGAGCCACACTGGATACCACCTTAGGCATAAAGGAGGGGTTAGTTCGTAGAGAAACTCTGTCTTGATGAAAAATGAGAAAAGGCTCTACCGCCATTAGTGCCTGAAGCTCTGAGACTCTTCTGGCTGAAGTAATTGCTAGCAGCAGGGCAGTCTTTCATGATATAAACTTTAAGTCAGCTGAGAAAGCTGGTTCAAAAGGAGGTAGCGTAAGTTTTTCCAGAACAAAACTGAGGTCCCAAGTTGGTGTTGGTGCTATCCTGGGAGGCTTAATGTTTTTGGCCCCTCTGAGAAACTGCCTTAGAAGTGGATGTGAAAATAAGGGAGGATCCGTGCTGTAGTGAGCTGAAATAGCTGAGGCGTGGATTTTAATAGATGAAAAAGAAAGCCCTTTGTGTAACATCTCAGTTAAATATTGTAGAATCTGAGGTATGTCAGGCTGAAGGGTATTTTGGCCTTTAGCTTGGTTCCAGGCGCAAAACCTTTTCCATTGGTCTGAGTAGGCTTACCTGGTGCTGGGCCTCCTGGCTTCCAGAATAACATCCATAACAGCTTGTGAAAGAGGAGCTGGCTGGTTGCTTAGGTGATTTGCCATGCAGCCAAATTTAAGGTTTTGAGCTGGCTGTGTAGAATCTGACTGTCTTGCTGTGTGAGCAGATGAGTAATTTGTGGTAAAATCCATGGTGGGCCCCGAGCCATATTCCTTAATAGTGGGTGCCAGTGCTGGCATGGCCAATCTGGGGCAATGAGTATCATTCATGGTCTCTCCATCCTGACTTTCAGCAGCACCTTTGTGAGAAGGGGCAATGGAGGGAAGGCATAAACTATCAGCATTTTCCATCTGAATGAGAGTGCGTCCACTTTCCAAGCTTGATGGTGAAATGTCCTTGTACAAAATTTTGTTAGCTGATAGACCTGTTTGCCAGCCCCCAAAACTATGTCTGGGTGCCCCCATTTTTGAGTTATCATTGCAAATACTTGTGGATCCAGTTTCCACTCGTGGGGATCCATGATGTTTCTGCTTAGGTCATCTGCCAATGTGTTCTTTTTTCCTGGCAGGAATTGAGCTTGTAATTGAACTTGGTAAGCCAGTGCTGTGTTCCACAAGGTCATTGCTTGCCTGCATAGAGGTTAGGAGTGTGTGCCCCCTTGTTTGTTTATGTACCACATTACTGTGGTGTTGTCTGTCCTTATTGTAAGCTGTCCTGGATGTAAGAGGTCCTTGAAGGCTGTCAGGGCATTCTGCACAGCTAGCATTTCTTTTTGATTGATGTGCAGATTCCTTTGATCTGCAGTCCATATGCCTTGAACGCACCATCCTGCCATGTGTGCCCCCCAGGCGTAGTCTGATGCATCTGTTGTCATAGCTTGCCTGGCTGGGGGTAAGGTGAAAGGCTGACCCTTGTTGAGGTGACATGCCTGTGACCACCATAGAAACTCCTGCTGAAGGCAGGGAATGAGAGGTATCATTGTTTCCAAGCTGTGGCTGTGTTGAGTCCATACGCTTTTTAGGTACCATTGTAATTTCCTCATATGCAATTTTGCAAATGGTATTAGTAGTATGCAAGATGCCATGAAGCCCATGGCCTGCAGAATTTTTCTTGCAGGGAGTTGGGTCTTTGTTGCCATTGTTTTGAAGTATTGAGTTAGTTGTAGTTGTTTGTCTGGCATCAGGTAAGCCATCTGGGCTGTTGTATTCAAGTTGGCACCCAGGAATGTCATATTTTGTGAGGACACTAGTTTTGATTTCTTTTCATTTACTGTGTACCCCAGGCAACTTAGAAGGTGTTTTACAAAAGCCAGATGTTGTAAGAGAATGTCCTTGCTTTCTGCTTGGATGAGGCAGTCATCCAGGTATGGGTATATTTGAATTCCTCTTTGTCTGCAGTATGCAATTACTGGTGCCAGGCATTTTGTTAAGACCCTGGGCACAGTAGATAAGCCAAAGGGCAGTGCAGAGAATTGGTAATGGGTTGAACCTGCAATGAAATGGAGGTATCTTCTGCAATTTTGTCAGATAGGGACATGCAGGTATGCCTCCTTGAGGTCCAACGTTAATAGCCAAGCTTTCTTGCCCAACATGGGAAGAAGCTGCTGTAGCGTTAGCATCTTGAATTTGGGTACTTGTAAGAAGGTATTTAGAATTGAAAGGTCCAGAATGGGTCTCCAAGCATTGTCCTTTCTGGGGACTAGAAAGAGCCTTGAGTAAAATCCTTGGTCTTGCTCCTGTGTCGGTACCAGTTCAATGGCTCTCATGTCCATGAGAGCTGCAATTTGTTTTTGTGCCTCTGCCCATTGATTTTGTGGCAGGTTTGGCATTCCTTTTAACCTTGGCAAGGTGTGGAAATGGAATCTGTATCCTTGTGAGATAATGTCTAGGACCCATTTGTCCTTTGTGACGATGTGCCAGTTGTCTGCAAAAAGTGCTAATTTTCCTCCCAAGGGAGCTGCCAAGAGAGTTTTGCTTGGTAGTTTGAGGTGTAAGTCATTGTGTTTGCCTTCTAGTAGTTTGGGACCGGTCTTCTCCTCCCTTCTGTGTTGCAGTGCCCCATTGTCAAGGTTTGTAAGGGATTTGTGCTTGTCCTCTTCCCCTTGGGCGTCTGTATTTACCCCTCTGTGGTCTGTCAGAAGCTGGAAAGGACCAATTTTTTGTTGGCCAATTTCTGCTGAAGTGTGGGGGCTGTACCTGTAAGAAGTCTTTAACCATCTGCATAGATTTTGCCTTATCCTCCATTTTCTTTAAAACCTCTTCTGCTTTAACCCCAAATAAGGCATCCTGCTGTAAGGGTGCATCTAGTAACTTTGCTTTAACATGATCAGGCAGAGTTTGTTCCTTTAACCAAGCATGTCTACATATAACAGATCCAGTAACAGCTGCTCTACAGGAAGCTTCCAAGGAATCAAATCCACATTGTAAAGTATGTTTGCCCACCTGTTCAGCTGCAAGCAACAGGTCCTGCATTTCCTTGAACTCAGACTGTTGAGGGAGTGTGCTCATCCTTTGTTTTATTTGAGACATTAGGAATTGCTGGTATTTAAGCATGTGAAATTGACAATTTAGTGCTCTCATAGCTAGAGTAGCTGAGGTGTAAACCTTCTTCCCCCACCTATCTAGTGCTCTGGAGTCCCTTTCAGAGGGTACAGGATTTTTAGCCATAGAAGCCTTAGCCCCTTTGGGACCCTGGGAGATTGTCTCTGGATCAGCAACAGGGCTTTTGTAAAGGAATTTGTGAGAGTCAGGCACTCTATAGTATCTATCTGGTTTGGCTGGAGAAGGAGGCAGAGAATCTGGATTTAGACTAAGTAAACACCATCCACAATGTCTAAAATTGGGGGGATAGCAAGTGGTCTGTGCTGGGGGAGTAAAAGAAACTCTCGGAGTATTTTCTTTGAGTCGGAGTAGTCCTGACCTTCCCAGTGGAAATGTTCCCTCATGGTATGTAAGGTTTCCCCAAAGGAGTAGTCTTCAGGGGGAGAAGCTGAGGGGATGGAATCTTCAGCATCAGAATCTTCATAAGGGGGAAAGGAGTAATCCTGCTCCTCAGAGGAGCCTGAGGAAATAGACACTTGATCAGAGGAGGCATAATCCTCCTCTTGTCTAGGCCTTTTGTCAGGGGGGGGGGGGGTTGGGAACCCCTGATTAAAGAAATCAAATCTTCAGCCATTTTAAGCATCTGTTTCTTAGGCATGGGGCCTTGAACTGGAGACTGAAGTGCAATATTTTTTGACTTTAGAGGAGCCTTAAGCTTAGCATAAGATTTTATGGTGAGAGTAGTCGGTCTGAAGACACCTTCTGAAACCGAAGGTGTTTCTACAGCACCGGCTTCTCCTTCTGCAATGTCGTCGGTAGGGCCTAAAGAAAATGGCTGCATCGACCTAGAACTCTCTGCCAGAGAATCCAAAGTGGTCTGAGGTTCCAATTCTGCGGTAGCCAGGGGCTGCATAGGTGCCTCACTGAAAACCGGAGAACCGGCAACTGGCCCAGCCGAGGCCTCAGAGTCTGGCTTGGATCTGGGCTGCCTGTCTTTATCTTTGCATTTTTTATGCCCGCCGGTAGTCGGTTGCTCTGTTGGCATAGTGTAATTAAATTTCCTACCGAAGTAGTGCTGTGCGAAATCAAAGCGTCGCTTTATAGTTCGCTTATTGAACCTAGCAGAAAACCGACAACCAGTAACGTCGTGGTCTGGGCCTAGGCAAGGTATACAAAAAGAATGAAAGTCCTTATGAGGTTGGGACCCTGTGAGATTGTCTCTGGATCAGCAACAGGGCTTTTGTAAAGGAATTTGTGTGAGTCAGGCACTCTATAGTATCTATCTAAAGTGAGGTTGTGTCTCCGTGAGGCCACTTCACAAATCTGGCTTGTTTCACCTTACTTTGTGCGTGAGAGACCATATCTTCCTGACAAAGGGGAAAAAACAATCCCCCGGGCACAATGTTAGGCGAGACAAGCCAGATTTGTAAAGTGGCCTCACGGAGACACAACCTCACTTTAGATAGATACTATAGAGTGCCTGACTTACACAAATTCCTTTACAAAAGCCCTGTTGCTGATCCAGAGACAATCTCCCAGGGTCCAAAAGGGGCTAAGGCTTCTATGGCTAAAAATCCTGTACCCTCTGAAAGGGACTCCAGAGCACTAGATAGGTGGGGGAAGACCGGCACTTGCGAACTGCTTCTGCTTCGGGCACCGCGCGGCAAGAAAGACTGAAGAAAATGGCGTCGGATGCCTCTAATATACCCCTGGTGCACTGCCGTCAGGGAAGAAGTGACAGCAACTGACGCTGGACCAAGACTTTGGAATTCGTGCCGACTGTGGGACCGCCTGACGGCAGGATAACCCAAGTGTGATGACTGCAGCAGGGTAACACGATGAACATCTGGGAACCAGCCAACCCTGCTGTGCTACAGTAATAGAAATAATATTCAAACCAAACAGTAAATAAAACATAAAACAAAGCAAAGGAAAATTATAAAACATAAAAAAAGATTATAAAGCAGTATAAAACATTTCAAATAATATAAATAGAAATAAAATAATAAATCATAAAAAAGAAGAAATTTATTTCAAAACCAAGAATTATTAAATTATACATAATAAACAAAAATAAGATTTAAAATAAAGTAATATAATAATAATCTGATTTCATAGATAATACAATGATAACATTAAAATAAAAACTTAAAGAAATCCATTAATAAATAAAAGGAGAGGAGGAGTGGGGTGAGAGACAAAAAAAAAAGAAACATTAGTAACCCCACAAATAATATACAATGCTTTCTACAGTTAAGAGATACTATTCTTTAACACTCTACAGTTAACAATACCAACTACTAAGAACTTTTCTGTATTACTTGGAATACTTGTATAGGGATTACACCTGACAGCAGGTCATTCAAGACAGAGGTCTAAGGGTATGCCCTTCAAAAGCTATAATGATAATTACTTGACAGTACTGTAGTTTTTGTTGATGACAGGCTAAAACAGCATTTTAATCAGCTAAGCCTTACCATTGGGGAATGTGGTATTAGAAACCACAAGCAGTGACTACTGTAATACTGTACTTTTCCTTTGGATTACAACATAATGCAAGCAGTCTTTCCTGTTACATGTGATAGACTCATGTTCACTGTTATGAGAATCTGCAACTGTTGCTTTGTGTTACAGACCATACCTCTCCACCTTTTAGAGCAGGATATATTGACATATCATAAATTAATGGGTGTACAATGACCCTTAACTAGGAATGTATTTCAAATACTGCTGTTAGACACTTGGGTAGTTGCACAGGATCTGTATTAACATACATTTTCTTTATGTGGAGAACATGTACAGTGATTACACTTGTCAGCAGGCCATTCAAGACACAGCTCTAGAGGCATGCCCTTCAAATTCTATAATGATAATTACTTACCAGTACTGTAGTTTTTTATTGATAACAGGCTAAAACAGTATTTTAATATGGATTTTAATATTTTAAATCTGGAGAATTTCTCCCCGGGCCTCCACTGAAAACAGGCTCTTTGGAACCTAGTCGGACTTTCCAGGTCAACAAATGTTAAATAAATAAAAAATAAAATAAAATAAAATAAATAAAAATAATCAGCTGAGCTTTACATTTGGAGAGTGTGGTATTAGAGCCCACAAGCAGTGGCTACTGTAATAATGTACCTTTCTTTTGGAACACAACATAATGCAAGCACTATTTCCTTTTACACTTTATAGACTCATGTTAACTGTTATCTGAGAATGTGCAACTGTTACTTTGTATTACAGACTATACCTTACCACCTTTTAGACCAGGATATCTTGACATATCATATATTAATGGGTGTACAATGACCCATAACTAAGAACATATTTCAAATATTGCTGTTACACACACAGATACTTGCACAGGATTTGTGTTAACATACATTTTGACAATCATTATTTATTGACTTCAATGTAAATTACTTGCCAGACAACTATGGATCTTACAATGAACAGACCAAAACAGTGATTCTTACATCTGGGTATTCAGCAGAAATAAGTACTCCTGAAAGCTGTGCTACAGACTAATGCATGCATACCTGTTTTTACAGTTCAGATATGCATTCCCAATTCATACAACTCTATGATATAGCAACTATTCTGTCTACAACTGTTAAGGCTGCAATAACAGTACTTTATATAATAATGCCTACTTACCATGTGCTTGTCTCATCCTGGCCAATCTGCTGGCATGGGACCTCATATTTGAGGCCCTCTCTTCTGCAGCTATGGAAAAAGGGAAAAAGTAAAAAAAAAGCATTCTAAATACCAATTTCAACCATATTCACCTTGAATATTTGCAAGAAATACATGAAAATCATACATACACATATCTGGGGTGTGCACTGCCCTACACTTCCTGATCCAGTGATCAAGGGTATCCCTTTTTCTGTGCTGCAGGTCATCATAGTTGTGCCAACATTGGCACTCAGTGTGGGGGGATACCAGTTGCACTGGTAAGGGCCCTGGCCAAACTATCCCAGGCTTCTGACTTGTATTGGAGCCGGTGTAGTTCCCCTGTAGTGGCCAGGGCCCATGGTCCTTAACTAGGAGTCCAATAAAGACCTTGGACTCCTGGACACCTCAGTGGTGCAGCCTAAAATGCACTCCCTCACCATCACCTGCCATTGCTGCCCAAAGAAGATCTCAAACTGTTTATAATACAATTTCCACCTATTTACCTTTAAATAGCATATTTTCCCACCAGTTGCACTTACTGAGAGTGTGCACTGTCTACATTTTGATACATTCAAAAAAGGTGCACACCACTTACCATCGCACAAACATGGTAAGGCAAGTGCATTGGTGCAATTTTTCAAATTAATCCACAAGCAACTTACAACAAATTCCTACTTCAGCTTTGTTTCATTACATTACTAATTTATTTGTAAATGCTGCAATGTCACAGCACTATAAACGAAGCTTGCATACCCTAGACTAGAACCTGGGATCATCTGCACTGCAGTCCAACATTCTATACATATCACCACAAGATTTGTTACATGTAGTCATGTATCTCAGTATTCATTGTTAACTGGTTGGTATGCACGTTGCACAACCCTGTTTACTGGCTTTGCGAGATGCCCAGCTGTGCCCACCTATAGCAATTGAAAGTATTTGGTTTCTGTTTTCTGATGTCTGGGTAATGTCTGATATGTAGGTGGTCCTGTTATGCAAACATTAGCCTTGTCAAACGCCACTGCACATCGTGCAAATATAGTACTACACAAAATGAAAAAAAAGGTGGAAAACTCAACTATACACATACAACTGATTCTGTCACTATTTCACTGGTTTTGGCTGTTATTTTTATGGTGTCCCTCATAAGATTTGTGGTTTTGAAATAATCATTCGGGATGGAGGGCAATGAATACAGACGGATGGTGTTGTGTAGGACTAGGTGATTAGGAGGTATGGGTGTGGGACACCAGTGCTCCCTTGTACATGGATTGATTATGCATGTTGTTCTATGAGATTTTGCAGCCAACACTACTGGTACATGCCGCAAACCCTCACTTAGGCACACAGCGCAACATTAATATGCAATGCGCATTGCCAAGAGTAAATCATGGCCATGTACATGGATACATTCTGTATAGGGTCTACACAGATCCTACATAGTGTTTATTGAATCCTGATGATTAATTTTTGATAGGTCACGTTGCTGTATATTGGCATAGTGCAGCTGGTTTAAGCGGCAGTGTGAGGAGGTAACTGCAGCATTGTAGGGCTGCTCACCATTGTTTGGAATTAGTGTATGATGCCAAACTCTGCTCAAACATAGAGGCCAAAAAAATGAAGGGATCCATTGCTTTTTCTGGTATTTGTGTGTGTTGTGTGTGATTCTATTTTTTGACTAGATTATAGGTGTTAAAATGAGGTAGATAGGAAAGTGATGAAATGGGGAGCAAGCATGGGGAAGAACAAAGGGAAAGCAACACAGAAATGTGCAGGAGGGAGGTAGGAAAGAACTATAGCTATCCATTTCTTCAACAGTGAAAACTGAAAACGTGCAGAATATTAGGTGAATTTGGACTGTCACTTGCTGAAAGAGGTGTGACAACAACATAACTGTGTTGAATAGCAACTGGACCGAATTAAGTGTGTCAACAAGACACGTGTGCAAAATGAAGAGCTATGTATGGGACAATATTTTTTTGTGGGACAGGTGCTCATATTTAATTCAGTAAGAGAGGAATGCTGGGTAAGGGATGTAGGTATTTCTGTGTCAGTTAAGTTGGGTAGGTGAGGAAGAAAAGGAAAACAAGTGGCAGGGATGGTGAGGAACAAAAAAGGTTGGGGTGCACCATGATTAGGGTGAGGGAGGGGACAACACAGGCTCATGCCCATCAAACATGGAGACAGCGAGAATCTAATCCTCACCTACTGGACTGTCATCACTGTCCCCTTACTCTGCAGGTGGCTGGAATGCTTGACATATTTTCTTCCTGTCTTCCATGAGGGAGAGCAGCCTCTCCATCCAGTGTAAGTATACACCAATGGTGCAGTGTACAACCCTATGTGCCAACCCTGGTATCTCTTGGTGGGTGATGAAATCCCCACCTCCACCACTGCTCCTGGAGGATACCACAGCACCAGCTGTTGGGGCAGTACTACCTAAGGGTGCAGGTAGTGCAGGGGCAGCAGAGGCAGTGCTGCCAGGTTGGGTCCAAGATGTGCTGGGCATCAGTGCTGAAGTCAGTGGAGCGGGAGCAGGCTGATCCACTGGGGCTGGCCTACCTCACTGTGCTGTGAAGCATTTAGTGATTTGGTACATATGGATGACATGGACACATTTTGACAACATGTAACAGAAAATAAAAAAAGAGAGATAAGGCTTGGGGTGAAGAAAAAAAGAGATAAAATTAGTACCATCATATCACTATTTTATCTGAAGTATACATTTAAGTATACGGCCTGAAAACTACACACTGTAAATACAGATTGCTGAAAGTAATCCTTGAAATGTGCATATATTGCATATATGCTCGGTCCAATTGTACACATTACAGTTAACAGCAGGGCATTTATGGCACTTGTATGGAGTTTAAGTTAAAGTAATATTAATAAAGAAATGCAGTATTGTATATTTTTTGCTTATGGTATTTGAACTCAGAACCTCTGGCTACAGTCTTATACTTGACTCCTAAAGTTGGTTTGTGCTACAGACTAATGCTTGCTTTTACAGTAAGGATATGCATGCTCAATTTGCTACAACTGTATAAAAACTCAACTCAAAAATCTATCTTTAACTTTTAAAGCTACAATAATACTTCTCTTGTGCTTCATACATACCACTTGCTTCCCTCAGCCTCTCCATTCAATCAGCATGAGTCCATCTCTTAAACTCTCTTTTGGCATTAACTGTGGAAAGGACAGAAGAGCATTATGCATGCCTGTCTTGCCTATATTTAGCTTTCTAGGCATTACAAATAATCTCTATTATCATACTTACACAGCTGTGGGATGTCATCCGTTTGAAATTCATTCAACCACTGGTTGAGAGTATCCATTTTGTGTTTCTGTAGGTAATTAAAATTATGCCTACACTGCTCTCCAGTGAGTAGGATGCCAGTAGCACTGGATACAGCCTGAACCAAACTATGCCAAGCCTCAGACTTGTACTGGGAGCCAGAATAGTCATCCTGCAGAAGCCTTTGACTGTGGCACTTTGCCAAGAGTCCAATAAATATTCTGGACTCCTGGACAACCCACCTCTGTGCCCTAAGCTGCACAGCTTCCTCTCTAACTCCAGACATGCTTAACACCTGAACTAGACCAATGGCAAATAATGCTTTCCCTCTAATTCATGTTATCATGTTTACTGGCAGTGCACAAACCCAAGCAATGATGCCATACATGTCTTCATGATGTTAAGGGAAGAGCAGCAATCCCAAGCAGGGAGGAAAAAAATATCTTAAATTGGAAGGTTAATCTGATACTTGACCTTAGTTTGCAGGGTGTTTGCTATTGCAACTTTTAAATATATATTGAGAATTGGAAGGTATCCCTTAGTTGAGTTAAAGTTTACAGACATGCACTGAGGACATAAATGTCATGACCTGACACATTTGTGTTTTGGCTTTATACACTGGTAAAATTGATTTTTAAAGTGTGGGATTCAAACCTAGGTATAAGGGCAACACATTTTCTTCCACAGTGGGGATTTTTCATCTTTGCCACAGAAGTGCTGCTCACACATAGTCAGGAATCATTCATAAATACAGGTTATAGTTTGAGGTCTTAATCATATACGTGTGTGACCTGACAAGGTTCTTGTACATAGTTCCAGTTGTGTATGTGTCTTATTTAATTGTAAAGGCTGTCCAAGTCCAGCTAGCAGAATCATACTTACAGAAATGCAGTACATAGTAAACCCTCAGTCATACATCTGAAAACACAATAAAGGTGTCTTATTCCTCATACATATAATTCATATCAGCTCTACTATCTAAAGTGTTATAAGTGAGAATGAATATAATGGGAAATGGAACAACGGTAAAAATATGTGGAATACCCTGTATCAGAACCCAGGACCATGTGTATGGCAGCCTAACATTTACAGATATTGCTACAAGAATGTTGAAATAACACTTATATATTTTCAGTCCATTGTTATAAACTGCATGGTAACAACAATAAAAATAGATTGCACACCCTGTACTACAGCCCAGGACCATCTGTAGTTCAGCCCTATAGTTACACCTGCTGCCACAGGACTAGTTAAATAACAATTCTATAATTACTTACTCATTCTTAAGCTCTCTGTGTTAACCACTGTGCAATACCACTTAGCATATTTGTGCAGTCTCAAACAGAATTAATTGAATGCAGCCATTTTCAATGATTGACTGTCTGCATCCTGTTGTGTTAGGGAACCTTGCTAACTACTGCACAACATTGCTTAGCAGAGTGGAGTGATGGAAAGCAAAAATTGCAACAATGTATCCTTTCTAACCTTAACATTTTTACAGCCTTCCTGTCTGCAGGCATTCTGTCTGCTTCCTGTGTGAGCCACTAGTCTGGGTTTGCACATTGCTATGCATCACACAAATGAGATAAGTACAACCAAACCTGACATTCATTTTGTCTGTTTTCCCTTGTTTGCACAAAGTTGTGCACTGCCCAAACACTGGCCAAAAAAATTACGAGAAAAGTAGTTGAAATGAAGAAAAGCAATCTATGAAATAAACACTGCAAAATGTACACATTAAATATTTCTACATAGGTCTGGATTTGAACTCTTACACCAATGAACCTTCAAAATACAGTAAGGGTGCCTTATTCCTCTTTGCCACACAAATATCTTTGCAGCAGGGAACTGAAATCATTCTGCATACAACCAACTGTAACATCATCCACAATACTAGGAAACCACATAACAGTTATTTGCAGTCTGTAAGTCATTATATACCATTGTCCTAAAAATGTGTGATGATATTAAATGGGAATAAACAATTGGCAACAAATGAAGGGGGTTGTGTGCTGCTTACTTCCATTTCCACCCTTGATAAAATGACTTCTATACACTAAGTCTAACCTGACACACTCACTGGATGTAGGGCAGTCTGCATTGCTGTAGTGATTTCCTTCTCTCTACCAACAGTTGCAATCCATTACCAGCAAACACTGAGGGAGTGCCTGCACTATGTTTACATCTGAAACATGGAGCCATGTATTTGAAATTCAGCAATTCTAATGAGTTCAAGCCTTATTTGATTCTTCACCATGCTCACAGCCCTGACTGTACACCATAAAAAGGCAACTATGTAGCTAGGGAACCTAAAGGTGATGAGATTTATGTGGAGAACACAGAATAGGCTATTACTTTGGGAATATATCTGCATGTAAGACTACTGAACTTGAGAAGGTATGCTTCTATTTGTAAGCGATATGCTGAAATATCATTAAGAAAAATCCATTTAATACTTAAAATATATTAATTAACAAATGCTACTGTTATCTGTATGCATTACTCAGAAGTGTACTGATGGCATGGGCATGTTTGTCAGGGCATTTCACAGATATACATGGCTGGCAATAGCTTAAAATGGAATGTTCTGTGTTAAATCTGTACATGTTTCAGGGGCAGTTCACTTGATACCACTTTTAGCATTTCACTGATGCTTTATTTGCAAAATCTGTCATTTCCCTGTTCTTTAGGGGATGGGGAGCAAAGCAGCATTTCACAAACAAAGATATGTTGCTATTGTTACTCTCCCCTGTTTTGTATCTAGCTTTGCTTTGTGTGTGAATGTAATATGTTAAAACCACACAATTCTTGCTGTTCACATTTCAAATATATAGACTGTTTTATATTTCTCCAGTGGGTAATAGCGAAATGCTGCATTTTCTGTTTTATGTGGGAACTGAATTTTTTAGCTATGTAGTACTTATTTGTATTATCCTTCTGTTGTGTTTTAAGTGGGTCTATATTGTTATGTCAAAAACACTAAACAGCGAATCTTTATTCATTGAACTTAATAAATCGAAACTTAAATTCAGTAAACGATCACTTCTGCAAATTTTTTCCCAGGGAAACCAACTGCTTTGCCATCATTGGGAATTTGCCCTTTTCCCCACTGTAGTGCAATCTCAAAGTTGGTATATTTAGTTAGGGAGTGTGGGTTTTAAATTATGTGGTTCTTGTGATTGTCACTAGGTTGGTCCTCCAGTTTTAGGTCGCCTAGGACTATGGCACCTACAGGTCTCAATCACCGAAAACCCCGCTTCAATGACACTGAGAATCAGGTCATTGTGGAAGCTTTTAGGCAACACTGTGCCTTTCTGCTTTAGAGGGGATGTGGAGATATGTCAGGCAGAATGCAAATTTGGCAGCAGATAGTTGCAGATGTGAATTCAGCAGGTGGCCACAGCAGGACATACGATCAGGTGCGCCATAGGGCCACTGACATGACCTCATCTACATGGAGGAGAGCAGCGGCAGTGGCTCGTGATCTGATGGGTACTGGGGAACCTGCTACACAGCCACCATTAATAGCAAATGAAGAGTTCCTGTCCACTGTCAGGGATCCAGATAGGTCCCAGGAAAGTGCAGAATACAGCATGTCCTTAACATTGGTGCTACTGTTTCAGTGACAGCAAGTATGTCCCAGGAGGAGATTCCAGGTAGGCTTATGTATCTCAAATGTTAAATACTCTTATATAGTAAAATATTTACAGAAATAAGTTAGTTGTGTTTAGCAAGAAATTGGTTGGGGGATTGTAGATTGCTACAGTTGGCTTGTCATCCAAGAAGTATAGTTAATGGCATACCTCAACCTGTTAATGCAAAAAATCTGGACAAAGTGTGACAAAATGGGGGTACAAATAGGGACATATTTTAAATATTGCTCTTATAAACTTAGAAAGTTGCTAGAGTAACGTGATTTCTTTTAATACATTTTCCGAAGGATTTGAAGTCTGAAACTCAAATGTTTGTCACTATCAGAAGAATGACACATTGGAATGGGTGGTGTCTGTGATGGAACATCTGCTGGGAGGGGAACGGCATCTACATGGGTGTAGGTCAACCACATCCTCTGTTGGTAGCCAATCTGGTCATGCTCAATCACAGTCCCATAGTGGCAGTACTTCCACTGCTCCATCAGTGGTTGAGCTGTCCACAACCAGATGAGGCAGGCCATAGGGTTGTGGTCCTGGGCATCCTCCTGAGGGGAGCTCATCCAGCAGACATCTGTCACTTTCAGGTAGCAGCAGTGCATCTGACTGTGGCCATGGGTGTACAAGTGCAGCTCCTGGCAGAGCCAGTTTTCATGGTCAGGTATGACAATGATGAACTGCCACCTCTACCATGCATGGCTCACACCTGTCTCTGACATACCAAGATGTAGAGCTACCATAGAGCTTGGCTGTGTTCATGCAGACACTCATACACCAATTTCTCCTAAAGAACCCATACAGACACAAACACAAATGTACATGATTCAGCCATGAAGTTTAATGCTCATTTTGTCATACTGGCCATTTGTTAATTTATCCAAATGTCTGTCTGCTTCTTTTTCTTACTCACACACACTCCCCAACCTTTTGTGTCAGCCTAGGCTTCCTGCCCCCCCCCCCCACACACACACACACACACACACACAAAACACCTTGTGCAAGTGATGATAACTGTGCCATATCTCCATTTTCTATCTTTTGGATTCAGGGATACATAACATTTGTGTCTGATGCTGAGAGTGCATAGCTGACTTGCCGCTTATTATATCTGCGTTTGTGGTATTGAATTTGTAATTGTACCTTTGACTTATATTGGTCTATGAAAGTTAGACAGTTGATACTATCAAACATTTTTCATCGCTATTGTTCATGATCTTGTGAGGGTTGTGAAGTCTGAAACTGAAATGTGTATCATTACTTTCTAACTTCACTCTGTAATGATCTTCCAGTACAAACGTATGGTGCTAAATTGAGGACAGTCAGTGACCATCAGTACTTTTGAGAGGTATGACTGTGTGAATCTTTGATGTCTGAGGCCTACTACTTGATAATGAACACATGTAAGTCACATAACAGAAAGTAATTTCTGTGCAAATCACCCACCTTTTACTTGCGTACACTAGCAAGTAACAACATGCAAGGATATGCCATTCATTCATATTATTACACAATACACTCTAGGTTCAACAGTTACCTTGTAAATCCAGCAGCTGCAACAGTTTTAGTATAGGGTTACTATGTCTGATGCTAGCAGTACACAGCCATTGCACAGATAGGTAAAGGTTGTGAGCATTGCCTGGTATCAATGTTACTATATGTGTGTGCACAGGAGGAAGGTTTTAGCCCCTTAGGTAGTGAGTGAGTGTGCTATGCATTGCCTCTTATCCAATGCAAGGGCATATTGAGTACACCTATGTCTGCCTACACCACAGCAGCTGCTGGTTCCCCCTCTGACTCCTCACCTGTGTGTGGCTGTGGTGAGCTTGCCATTGGTGGTGGGATGTGTGCCCCTTCCCCTTGCTAATCCAACTGAGGCTGTTTTCTCAGGATGATGTTGTGCAGCGTGACACATACAGTGAATATTTCAGTAGAAGTATGTGACCTGTACTGCAGAGCTCCCCCAGATGTATTTAGGCACGGGAATCAAATCTTCAGCAGCCCAAACACATGCTTTACAATGTTTCTGGTTTGAGTGTGTGCCTCATTATGGCATTCTTCAGCATTTGTGTGCACATTTCTGATGGGTGTCATCAGCCACGGTTCAGTGCATAAAGCAAACATAAATACAATATACAAAAACAAATACACTATAATAGATTCCCCAGCTAGCTACAAGAATACTTGCCCTAGGAGGTCCACAGGGGAAGGGGAAGTGGGTAATCCTGACTGCAGATGCATTCCTATCATCATCATACCTTTATGACAGGTATTACAAAACTGTCATGTCCCTTCAGGATGCATCTCTACGGTCTACAAAAATACAAATGGGTAGAAAACCAAGGGGGGGGAGGAGGGAGATGAAATTATGGTGTAGTTAAGATCCCTTGCAAAAACAGCAGTGGCGGTATGCAACACAGTCTTCCTCCCTGTTCTGTGGGTTGGGGAAGAATGTAGGTAGGTGGATAGCCTGATTCACTAGCACAAAGTCAGTCCCATGCTGGCATCAGTGGTGTTTGTGTTTCCTAGGTGGTTTTAATTCCTCTCAGAAACAAACTGCCTGAGCAGAGGATCTGAACTGACTGGAGGGAGGAAAAGTATTCTATTGAGATAGCTGATGCAATGCATGAAAATGGAAGAAAAGAATAGACAGGCCTTGTGGAAGCTCTGCCAAGTATTCCAGGATGTTGGCTATGTTTACCAGTGACATTTTTCTCCTTTGCAGTACTCCAAATGGACTATCTTTCCATTTTGCTGAATAAGTTTGTCTTTAACCCTTGGGATAAAATCTGGGTATTTGTTCTTATGCAATGTTCAGGGCAGTCAGCTGCAGTGTTTTCAGGTTTGGATGCAGGGTGTTGTAGTTGTTCTGTGTTAACTGAATGATTGCCAGTTTACTGCCAGCATTTTCCTTTTTGATTTATGTGTAGGTGAGCTGGGTCTGAGTCCATAAATCTTGTATATGCACTGTCCAGCATGTGGGCCCCAACCCGAGGTCTGAGAAACGTCCGTTGTGATGGTTTGGCTTGGTTGAGATGGGGCAGGTATGCCTCCCTCCTTGAGAGAGTTACCAGCCAAGAAACCTTGCCCAGCATGGGAAAAGCTGCTGTAGGGTCAGCATTTTTGAATTTTGGAACAATGAGGAATGTGTTTAAAGTGGACGGTACCAGAGAGTCTGGAGTAAAATCCTGTCCTTGCTCCATATATGGTACCTTTTCCACAGCTAAACCTGTAACCTTGTCTATTGTTTGCAAAATCCACTTGTCTCTTGTGATGTAATGCCAGTTTACTGAAAAAAGCTAGTTTCCCCCTTAAGGGTGCTTCTAGTTGTTCCAAACCTTGGACCTGTACCTGTATCTTTCACTGTTTGGACAGATTTGCCTTCCTTTCCATCTTCTTCAGCACCTGTGTTGCAGGAAGCCAAACAAAACATGAGAGCTTGTCCATGGGGAGCATCTAGTTTTTTGATTTAACATGGTCTGGTAAAGCCTGCTCTTTTAACCATGCATGCCTTCTGATAACTGTGCAGGTGGAATGTCAGGAGCAGTACAAGCATCATTAAATACATCATCTACAACAACCTGTGGTTTACTTAGGCACAGATTTAGTAGTTTTTTTTAGCTGCTTTAGCCCTGGGGGCAATGGACATGGTGATGGGTGCGGATGCAGCTCAGCACACCATGCAGGGGGGTAGAGATAGGGGAGGATGTCAGATAATAATCCTGTGAAACTGCAAGAGCAGGAGGATTGTAGAGCCCGATTCCACCAGGTTGGAAGAGGCGACTGAGGAAAATGGCGGCGGCTGATGCCTTTATACCCGAATAACTGCAGCTATGGCGGGTGACCATTGTAAGGACTGCAGATGCATCCTTGAAGGACATCCTGCTAAATGACCCTGTGGGATATCCCCCTAATGAAATCTGATACAGCTGGGAGGTGTGCGAGATATGCAAGTTGTGATAACTGCCTGGGTTGCCAGCACTCATGTTCAAGAGGATTCCCTTAGCATTACTCATGACTTGGTAGTTAATAGAGTGGACGCCCTTTCTATTTATGTAGTCCCTTCCCTGTTCCCTGGGTGGTGCCTTAATTTCTATATGTGTACAATCTATGGCACATAGTACATCAGGGTAGTGTGCTACAGGCTAGCACTCCTGCATATTTCTGGGCCTGTCCTCAGACGTATGGGAAAAATATAGGTGGTCACTGACATGCTGGTACATAGCATTCAGGAATTGATGGAGGCCCCTGAATGCTGATAGCTATAACACCCCTAGCATGGCCCCTGCTGGTTTCTGAAAGGCAGTTCCACATACTTTTGTCTCCACTGGTATGGGTTCCTCTTGGTTTGCCCTGGCTCTGAGTGGAGGATGACAAAGGTTGCAGTAGTTCCTGTAGCATGCCTCTATCCACCCTGTAACACTCTACAATTTCCACATCATGGAGATTGTGATAAGTTAAATGGGGTCTGAAAACTCTTCCCTTTCTTGGCCATGGTCTATTAGCAGCAGCAGCACAGACTTCAGCCTGTTACACATAAACAAGAATTAAAGCAACAGCAGCCCCTAACATTATTTCTGTGTAAACTCCTTTCCATGGCTGTATTCCAATAAGCTTTGGAATTCACATGGAAAACCAGTACTGAGACTACATGGTTGATTTACAGCTTGCTGAATAGCTCCTCCATTTTGGATTGGTTAATTAGCATACAATTCAGCTGTGTATGCTGTAATTAGCATGTCACTGTGTTTACCTCGTTTACGAGGCTCTACTTACTGCCTCTAAGACAGTGCACAACCGTGTAAGCACTGTGACATGCATTCAGTATAAATGGACCATGTAGGCTTTATTGAATCTGGCCATATAACAATTTACATGAGTGATTAGAAATATTTAATGTTTACATTGGTCAGAATGATTTTTCCACAAGTGAAGTTTGCAAAAAAAAAGCACAGGAATTTTTAAGAGAAGCAAGTGTACTACATATTTTTCAAACCAAAATCCTTTTAGAAAGAAACTAGTAGAAAGTGCATTTGCCTAAATAAAGCAAATGCTATATTATATCATCCAAAAGTCAACACCAGCTTTCTGAATCAAATGGTTTGCTTAAAATATAGCAAGTCTGTAAAAAGATGGCAGCATTTCAGCTAGAAAAGCAGCATAACTAGTGTCCTGTCACATACTTAGAAACTTCTCTTTAGAACAATGAAGAAAATTTTGGAATAGCATGGCTATAAATTTGCTTAGTACATATAAGGATAAGATTTGTTATGCATTTGTATTTTAAACTGAAGTCATGGACTTATTTAAATGACTCTCAGGCAAAACACAGTGTAGCACAAATAGTTTCAGTAGTACAACTAATTAAATATAATCCTAATAATAGCAAAGCTTTATGCAGTCTGCCATGAACTATCATCCTTCATAGGTTTTTATATCAACCTTCTTTCACCTTAGACTGCCCTCTCTTCTGCAAGTCTACTCCTTGGTGTAGCACTTTGATTCCAAGTCTGCCCACAAAAATAGCACACCTCACAGTATGTATGTCTTGTGTTGCACAGCAGCACATACCTGAGTTGCTATAAATCACTGACACATGTAAGGGCACCTGAACCATTGAGGGGAGGGAGATCCCCCCCACTTTTACAAGACGATCTTGTCTTGTCTAGCCCCGTGGCAATGAAAAAACAAAAATTCTATGATGGCACCTTTAAGGAAAACTGTAGGACCCATGCATGCATTATGGATTTATGCCAAACACAGTCCATACTTAGGCATGAAATTTTAAACTTTCATTACCTGTACAGCTATTAAGGAGAGTGTGTTTCAGGCACAGCTTTCAGATAAGGAGATGTTTCTGATATATGCTGCTGGCTGGGGTGTGTGTGTGTGTGCACGCCCCATTTACGTATATCTGGTGGTTAGCATTACTCAGGCTAAAACCCTGTACTTTAGGCACAAGAAACAAAAGCCTGAATTCTTTACCCATACCACCACATGTGATTCAAGCAGTTGAGTGAGAATTTTACAAGATGAGAGCTTCAGGGGAAGATAAGTTTAGTGCTGCTTATGCCAAGTCTGCTTGCATTGTTGGTAGCACAACAGGTAGTATACTTCCTTTTGATGCAGAAGGCTGAGGATTCTATTCCCATAGTACGTAGATAGATCACTGATACTGTACAGTGTTGTACTTTAAAGGGAGTGGATGCTGCAGTCCTGTGAATGTCCTCCTCTGGAGGAGTTACCCAGTAAAACTATGAACCTGTTATCAGTTTGCGATCCATTCCCTACTGCAATATTACTAGCTTATCAATTTTTTAATGTAACATATGCCATGTATTATTCCATTACAACAGGCACTTTATATTTCATTGTTTTATCTACAAATAAAGTTGTTTGCTAGCAGCAACCTCTTCAATAGTTACAGATCCCTTTAATGTGGAATTATTTAGATGACTTTACTTCTGCAGAGATTTTGCATATTTACTGATATTGGTGGATTGTAATGACAGAAGTCTGAGTGGCCTTTTATGGTTGAAAATTTCTGAAATTGGCAGTTTTGTCATTATTGGTTCATACATTTTGTTTCACTGCTTACTAGAAAACTACAAATTTAAAACACATTTTGACAAGTGGTGCTGTATTATACAAGAGATATAATTTAATACAATCAGGAAAGTAAATCAAAGAATGCATATATGTATACATAGCCCTAAAAATGTGTAAGGAGCCTATGGTTTGAAAACAATCCAGAGGTTAATTTAGTCCTCTACTGGCCAGATGATAAATTAATGTGGGTTTTCATGCCCTTTCAATCAATGTGAGTTTCAAGGGAAGGGAAGTTAACTGCTCCTGCTAAGTCTGTTTTCATTAGCAAGTGGCTCAGTGTATGTGCTATTTTATTTCAATTTCTATAATTACTGTAGAAGTAAATAAGAAAACAGTATACAAGCTGACAGGTTTGAACAGTGCTTGTGGTAACTGACGAGAAATAGCCAAGTAATGGAGCACTGGAGTGGCTGGGGAGGGGGTTTCTGCTGGAGCGGCATGGGGTTACAGACTATCCATTCAAGTAAAACAAAGCTCATCCCTGTCCATATTCAAATGCAACTTTGATCTAAGGATGGGTAATAGAAAATGTACTCCAGGATTGCCCCCATGCCACTACTGGATAGAGGCAGTTCCTAAATGCTGTGTCCTTTACACGAGTCCCCTGAAATTATCTATGGCATGATCACAGTTATTCTCATTAAGGCTAACGTACAATTATCAGCCATGGGATAGGCAAGACCAATCAGGAAATGTTAATTCAAGAACCAAAAGGGAAATTGGTTAAGCTTAAAATGTCCGCCAAGTGAACCTATGTTGTGATGGTAAATAGTTTTTTTAAAAATTGCCCTTTTTAGATCACTAAGTGCCCCCCACCCCCCATCTTCAACAGCTTCCGGCGCCTATGGATACATGGTCCTTTCAGATGATTTCCAAATTTTCCATCATCTTAAAATGTACAAAACTGTAGACTGATATGCATTGAAATAAAATGTATTTTACCCAACAACTTAGTGACTAGGAAAAACAGTCACAGAGCAGAATTAATATTTACTATAAAACATTTTTTTATCTCTCACTTGTGCCAATTGTATCATGTCACATCTAGCAGTTACATTATAAAGAATTCAGATCAAATGTCAAAGGTCTAATGTTTAACTTGCAGAAGTTTAAAATGTGACTTGATATGCTGAAGATTTACATAATGTTGGAGGCCTCATATTTACTTTACATTAAACATCTGACTTCATATTCTGAAGATGAACATAACTACAATATCAGAAAAAGCATTTTTTCTAAACTCCTGCAATGTTGATTTTCACAACAGTTTATTAACAGCATGTTTTAGGTACCCTATTTTAAGCTTCAATATCCTGTGAGCTGTTAAGCCAATGTATCATTAATTCCATAAGTCATGTTAAGAGAGACTGTTTAGGAATTCCAGTAGGCCATGATGCCATTCATCAGGCTTATCTAGATAGCAAGCATGTCCTGCCCCCTTCATCTCCATCACTCTGTGATTGACTATGTTCTTCAGGTTGTTCAGGGACAACTCCCCAAGCTCAGCATCTTGATCACCATATACAATGAGCGATGGAGTCTAGAGAGAGATAAAGCACAAAAGCAAGATAATGCATTAGATAATAGATAGAAAGGCGCGACAGGCTGTATGTTTTACCAAAGCAAACAAAGGTTGCTACATACTGTAAAATGCAATATATAACATACAAACATACACACTCTTTGTACTTTCCATATTATTATTATTATTATTATTACTATTATTATTATTCTTTAGTGGGGATAAATAACCAGACAAAACCCACAGACACAATGAACTATTTTTAGGATAATCTGAAAATATTGGTTGCTATGTGACAAGGTAAGAGGTATGCTTTAAGTAAATGCACATTGTGAAAACAGGACTGTCCCCACAGGATATAAATAAGAGGTGTTACTTGGCTATACCTATAGCAAAGTAAACAATACATACAAATGTAAGTGATTCCTAATATATTACAGCAGGAAAGGACTGACTGATGACACCAGTCACACATTTCGCTGTCTTACCTACTTACTAGACATGCAGCAGGTAATGGTTAATGTATTTCCTCTTGTACCCCACTAAAAGTACTATACCTCCATGCCATACATTTGCAACTTTCTATTCTAATTCTGATAGTACAACATTTTTCAGATACACAGCAAGTAACTTCTTGACTATGCAATCTAAACAAAACATTTATTAAAAAACATCAAACTCAGTGTTCCTTGTAAATTCCCATGTTTTGTCTGCTTTGTAGAGCATGAATAGACATCCTCCCTTTTGGCCCTACACAGAGAATCTGAATTCTCTGGGTTTAGGTTAAGTTGCATTGTTGAATTTTGAAGGTGAACATCCTTCTATAGAAGGAACTGAAGATGGGCTTTAGAGGAATCAAGTATGAGACTTCTGTGGGAATATGTCTTTCTAATGAGTCATCAGCCAAATATCTAAGAAATCAGTCTAAAAATAAATACTTAAAATAATAAGATAATCAGAAATAAAAAAACTCATAGATTCCAAAATGTGCGAGTTAAATTACATAGTACATTCATGCATGTCTACATCTATGGCCCAAAAAACATCACAGAACCAAAGGATATTTATAGGTTTACTTTTTGGATGATATAAACAAGGCATGTCACAGTGAATCATGTAAAGTCTGATGCAATCAAAATTTTTTTTACTTAGTGATAGCCCAAATTAGCAGTTTTTGTTTTTTTTTTCAATAATACAAATTTTCAATGTGCTCAAAATTCCCAAGCGGTACAAGTGTATCAGAAACAAGGGAATGGCAAAAAAACTTTGGCTGAGGTAACAGCCTCATCAATGAACACATACAACAGGGGATTCTAGAAGAAGAAATGGAAAAAACAGAGGAACTAAAAGTTTCAGGCACTGATAATTGTGTCTTCAAAATTTTGAATCTTTCTTCATTGACTTTGAGTCACAAAGCTTGTAAAGTTCTCAGCAAAGGTTGGAATTTCGTTTCGGCCAGTAGGGCAAGCAAAAGTGATGTTATTAATAGTTTTAGTGATTATGTTAGGAAACTTCAAATTCTTATACGGTGGAGATAAAAAGAAAGACGATGCATTTTTTAAGCCCAGTACCTTCAATCCACCATTAAAAAATAATTGGAAATGTTTTTAATGACAACTGAACTGCAAATAATAGAACTATTAGATAACAAGCCCCAGCACTGACATTACAATATGCCTGTTATGGAAAGAAAAGTCTTCTATTAATTAATTAATGACAATGATGCATTAATTCTGAAAGCTAATAAGAGAAATTGTTTGGTGTTGATGGATAGAGTAGATTATGAAAGCAAAATGTTAGATATGCTGGCAAATAATAAATATTATAGGCCAGTGATTTTCACAGATGCAAAAAAAATATTTTTTCTTTAGTTGGTTCACTTATAGGAGAGTGGTTTTATAGTGGTAGGATCACTGAAAACATCAGAAGGTATTTAAGAAATGAGGCTCCTAGATTCAACAGGATTTTTGGTTTACCAAAAATCCATAAAGATTTGGATAATCTCCCACTCAGACACATTGTTGCCAGTGAGGGAGGCAAAATGGACACCATGTCAATTTTTCTGGACAAACATTTACGAGTGACACAGTCAAGTAGTTCTTACATCAAAGACACGTTTGACTTTTCAATAAAATTGTGAATGTTGATGTAATTGACTCTGACTTGTTAATTACCCTTGATATTAAATCTTTAAATACAGTAATACCCAACATAGAGGGTATGGAAATAATAACAGTAGAGCTAATTAGTTCTATGATTTTTTCAGATAACACGGTAGGTCTTTTGATGGAAATGCTTGATATTATTTTGAGCTATAATTGTTTTAAGTTCAATAACAACACTTACCATCAGACCAATGGAGTAGCAATGTTACACAAATATTTTTATGAACTGATGGAAAAAAGCAAATATATTAATGGACATATTTACAGAAAATATTATCTACAAACATTTTATTGACAATGTCTTTATTATATGATATATCTTTATGATATGAAGAGGGGGAGTAGACTCATTCAGTTAATTTCTGAAATATATTAACAGTGTCAGCGCTTATTTAAAATTCACATTGCTACATGACAAATTTAGTATTTCTTATTTAGATGTGATAGTTTCCAAATATAATGGGAAGCTTTTTACAATTATAAGCAAAAAGAATGTACAAAATAATGCATATTTACATTTTAGTAGTATGCATCCAAAGAAGATTAAAGAAATTGTAGTTAAAGGCCAGCTGATGAGAGTCAACAAACTAACTATGAAGGAAGAAGATTTTTTCTATGAATGGGTTAATTTATGCAATATATTCATTAACAGAGGTTATCCTAGGGATTTTGGTAGAAGACAAATTCACTGAAATGGTTGATATTAGGAAGAACAAAGTTATTGTACCTAAGGTTAATAGTGTTGATTTTAATGTTTCCATGCAAATCAGTAACACTGTGGATGCCAGAGCTGTCAAAGGTATAATTAATAACAATTGGAAAATTGTTAAAAGTGTTCCGGATATACATAAGATAATTGGTGAGCATCCAGTGTTTGTTCAAAAAAGGGGAATTTTTTTCAAGGGAGATTAAGTGGTAACAGAACTGTAAGTAATATTACAGGGAAGTACAAGTGTTTAGCTTGCAACCTATGTGAATCAATATAAATCATTTTAAAGTTTGTATAAGGGGATGTTACACCTGCAAATTGAAGTATGTTGTGTATTTGGTAATTTGCAGACCCTTCAGCTCTTTTTAAATTGGAGACAATAATAGACAATTATGTAGAAGAATGTATGAACATAAACATGCTGTAGAGTTGGGGGATGAAAACAATGCTTTGGGTAGACATTACAAAGTGAGTAAGTCTCCTATTGATTTCAAATTTATAGTTATAGTTGATGTAAAGGGTTTTGACAATATATTTGATGCTGAAGATGAGTTGAGCTGGCGTGAATATTCATGGCAAGTTAAATTGAATGCATGCTATCCACCCAGACTGAACAGCTGGGAAGATTTTGAAGCATACTTGAAAAGAAAGGGGCTCAAGCACTAAGCATATGGGTCATGTGACTGCAATTAACGAGTACTTAAAGAAGGTACAATTGTGTTTTATTCAGTCTGAAAAAGTCTTGTCATTGCGGAGACAAAAGCGCTTACTGAATTGAATCTTGTGAAGAATCAAGTCTGGTTTTGGCTTTTTATCTGCTTATTTTATTTATTGTTTTCTTTAGTCCAACTATACTGTGTATTGTTTTAGTTTATGTCTACATCTATGGCCGAAAAGACAAAGACATCACAGAACTAAAGGATATTTATAAGGTAACTTTTTGGATGATATAAGCAAGGCATGTCACACTGAATCATGAAAAGTGTGATGCAATCAAAACATTTTTTTTACTTAGAGGTAGCCCAAAGTAGCAGTTTTTTTTTTTTGTTATTCTGTAACTGTACACACAAGCTTCTGTAATAAAATCTGTCCTCTCTGGATTAATGCATACTCTGCTTAAAATGTGGAATAAATAAAATAAAACAAACAACATATGTGGCAGAAGTATTTGGAATTTCCTTAACACATTCAGATTTTTGGACATAAATTCCAGATTTTGGGCATAAATACTTTTCATCCTCTTCACATCAAAACAAAAGAAACTGCATATCTATTGTGAGCATATGGTGTTAGAGGTGGCAGGCTTGTGTTTGATTCACTAGTGATCAGTGACTGCACCCAAGACTGCCAATGTGTGAATAACAAAATTGGCACTTCAAGATCAGAACTGCAGTAATTCAGACATTTCTTAATATACCTGTAGTATATGTGTGGTGTGGTGTGGTATGTGCGTGTGGGGGTGTTTTTAGTGATAGTTCTTACAGTGACTGCTGATTCTGGCTGAGTGTATTTAATGTTTTATAATCACACTTTTTTTCCAATAAACATATTTATTAAATTATCACAAATGACAGACAATCTTACATTTATATAAATGAAAAACAAACAAAATGATATCACTTTAGTTGCACACATTATACATCACAGACACCACTGAAAGTTTAGTTGCAAACATTATACATCACTTATAATCTATCCAGTCATTGTCAGTTAAGCATTATATGGCTCGTTCAAATCATACTTCTTAAACTTCATTACTTCTCTGCATATATTGTTCCCACAATTCCCATTTTTTCCTATGTAGTTTGCTCCTTCCCTTTTCCAAAGATCCCAATTGCAGTTGTTTTTATCTCTGTTACTATACTCACTACTTCTAGAAAAGTTGGTCTAGAGTTTGATTTCATTTTTCTAGTTTAGGTAGAATGTAAAAGCATGCCAGTGTAACCCTCATCGCCAGCCAGTAACCCCTTAGTACTATGTATCGTTCACTATTATCTTTTTGCTTCCTCTTCTATCACTGCTGGTGCTCCTCTTGCAATTAATACAAGTACTCTTTTCCTTTGCCCCAGATATTCCGCTGAATAACCATCCTGAAAATCTTTCTTTATCAAATTCACATGTTCAGTTCTTTCCAGGTGCATCTCCTGTAGCATAGCTATTTGCACTCTGCATTTTTAATAAGGTTTGCTACTCTTTCTTTTTTATATTCATCTCTAAGTCCACTCAGATTGAAAGACATTACAGAAATCATCATTTTCTTATATAGTTATTATCACCTTTTAAGTATAACTACTTTTTTGTTTAAATGTCTAGTTCCAACTTTTATATATTATAAGCATACACTGTTCAGCAGGTTGGTCTTTTATATGTTTTTTTCCTGTCATATCCATTTGCGCCTATGCCACATCTTACATAACTTTTTTTTTGAAAGCTCTCAAACAGAATAAACCCCACTCCCCAAAAAAAATAAACCCTATTAACCTAATAATAACACACAAAATGATGTACATCTTCAAATATTGAAGTTTTTGCTTCCTAATAAGAAAAAAAGTTCTAAGTTGATAGCCACACAGACAGGCCAGAGTTAACCTAAAAGAAAGGGTATTCATGCTAAGACACATGGTACAGCCTGTGCTATTACTAAATGCTATTTTATTTTGTGTATCTTTATAGCTCTTCCAGCTGAGAAAACACTTCAATGCCATCAGTAAATACTTTCTCCATACCATTTATTTTTATCAAATTGTCTTCTAGTGACATGCAAACCAGATACTAAACTGCTAAAGGTACCTTGTTTACCAGAAAAAAGCCTTATAACATTCAGTATTCTTTTTCATTTACATGCTTTGTAATAAACTTGCTACTGGATAATGCCTAGGATCATAACCCTATTATTTCCCTATACAAGCATGGGAAAAAGCACACTGATTTTTCTTTAGTCATACTCTCTTAATCAGACCCTCCCCCCTATCCTCCCACCCTTCCCCCACTGCAGTGCCTACGCCCCTAAAAACTTAAAGAAAAAGAAAGAAAACTTTACTTCAAGTCTAATTTGTTTTGTGTTATCTTTAAAGCTCTCACAGATGGGAAAACCCTTGATTGTTTTCAGATAACATTATGTCCTAGCTTATTTCTCTTTTCTTTTTTTTTCTTTTCCCTCAGCCAATCTCCTTCCGTCAGACTGTCTCCAGTTTCTCTTTATCAGAGTATCTCCATGGAGACAGAATTGCTACTTAGTATGCATGCATTTGCTAGGAAACAAAGCCTCATAATATGTTCGTTTTCATTTACTTGCTGTCTCTTTAATCCAATCAATCTAAGTTCCTTAAGCCAGTCATTTCCCGATGCAAGAACGAAAAAAGCACATCAATATCAACTTTTTTTTTGTTTTTTTTCCTTTTTTATCATTGCATTGCCTGTATTTCTCAAAACTCTATACGCAGAGAGAAGAGAAAGAAAATGATTATCTCCATTACACTTAAAAATAGCATGCAAAGAAAACTATGCATCACAAATACAGTACTATTAAGACAAGAAAGTGTTTTCTTTACTTACATTTAGCTTTCTCCCCCTCTTCCCCTCCCCAAAACATTTTTCAGAACATTACTGACATGAAGTAGGACATATACTTTACAGACCTCCACAAATCCAACAAATTTTGCAAAAGTCAAATATTGCCAGGATTTCTTGTTCTGTCATATTTCATAAATATAATTACTGCATTGTAATCCCACATTAAGTTACTGGTTTTATTACTGTTCTTCTCCATCACCCAAATCCTGTCTCTGCTTCATTTACAATGTACTCTCGATTCTTCTAGTCATCTCTCATACTCCCTTCCATCTCTCCATTTTCCACTGAAATACTGGAAAAGGTTTCACAGGTACAGTCTTCTCTGTGGTCTTTATTACCAGAGGAACAAGATGCAGATTTTCTTTCTGTTTTTTGTTGGACAAACATTTGTATTTTCTACTTAGCATGCATTTCATCAAACAATGATTTTGTCCCTCCAGGGAATAATACCTTAGATACGCTGGATACAGCAGTTTGAATCTCACACCTGCATCTCAACATTCTCTGAATAGTGGAATGAATTTACTTCTCTTTTGTAAGGTGTACAGTGAGTAACCATTCTCCATGAGCACTCTGTCTCTCACTTTTAGTATTTTGTCCTTCTGCCACAGTTTTGTCAGAATCAACTCTTTCTGCTGGTAGGACTGCATCTTATAGGTTCATATGTGTGTACTAGGCCAATGGCCCTGGAGCCTTTACAAGCCTAGCCCACAGAAGTGCCCTGGCATCATGTTAATTTTAGTTCCAGGCACCTCTATCAAGTAGAGCCATTGCAATGATCCCTAGAGTGAACTATTTCCCATCCACTCATCAAGATTTATCATGAAAAGGGCCAGTGAGGTGCACTGCTTGACATGTATGGGAGCATGGGCAGTCTCTGGGTTATAAACCTGTCCCTCCAGCATGTTTGTTTGATTATGGTAATAAGGTTGAGGTCCCTGGAGCATGTGGTGCAGAGGGATTGGGATTTTTTTTAGGTGTAACATTTCTAACAGGGCTGGGTCAGACATGGCTCTGTAAGTCAAGCAGAGATTGCCTCTTAATAGACGATATGAGACAGAGAAAAGCTGGAGTTTTTTGAGTCTGTCCATGTAGGGCATGTGTTTAAGGCCTACGATCCTCTTTGTGAGGTACTTTTGTGGCCTTTCCAGCTGTTGCAGGTGTTTAGTGAGGTACATGCCAAATGGGTGATTATACTCTATTATTGGTCTAATGCGGGAAGAAGAGAGAGAGATGATGACCTCTCACTTTCTGGATACAAAACCCTTGGTAATGAGATGTGCCCCATAGGACTTTCTGATCACAGTGGCAATGTGGTGGTCGAAGGAGAGATTGCGGTCAACCTCTGTCCCCAAATCTCTTATGCCTTCAGTGTTCAGTGGGCTACCATCAATGTGGTAATTAGTGGGAACTGAGTTTTTCCCAAAGGGAATGACTATGCATTTTTTGGCATTAAGCTTAAGGCCATGGTTTTGACACCAGTTGATGGTCTCAGTGAGGCCTTTCTGTAGAATGTCTACATCACTTTGCGAGTTAATAATGGCTCCCAGCTTGCAATAGTCAGCGAACTTGGACAGCCAGAGTCCCTCCATGTTGGCCTGGACTTCTGAGAAGTAGATGCCAAACAGGAGGGAACCAAGACTGATCCCTGTGGGGCTCCACTCATGACTGGATGGCACTCTGACTTGGAGTTTGCTACTTTCACACTGTGGGTTCTGTGAGCCAATTTGCAACCCAGCTAGTGATATAGGGGTTGATGCCTAGTTTGGTGGTCTATAAATAATTTCTGAGTGAGGGGATGGTATGAAAGGCCTTGGCCAGATCAAGGCAAGCTGTATGAACTGCCTTGCCCTCATTCACAGCTCTGGTGACTGACTCAAAGAAATCAACCAGGTTGAGCAGGCATGATCTAGCCTTCACAAAACCAAACTGTGTGGGATCCAGAGTTTGGAGATTCCCTATATCCTTGTTAATTAGGTCCATGATGGTGCACTCTATAGCCTTACATATCAGACTAATCAGGCAAATGGGGCAATAATTCCCAGGGTAGTTGCTTCCCTGTATGGACAGGGATAATGGTAGCAGTGCGCCATTCGGTAGGGTCAAAGCCTGAGGTGAGGCTGTGATTGAACAGGGCACACAGTTGTGGTGCCAGTTCACTTTGTAGTTCATGTAGAACATAGCCAGGGATATTGTCAAGTCCCATGGAAGCTGTATTCTTGGCCTTGGACAATGCAGCTTTAACCTGTGCTGCAGTAATGATGGGTGCCTGGCATTCTTCCGGTATTGTGATTAGTCCTTTGGAGGGGTGGTAAAGTTGGCACTGAATCTGTCGGCCAGTATGTTGCCAATATCTGTTGTCTCAGTATAGGAGGTACCGTTGTGCAGTAACTGAGAGCAAATCTGGGTATTGCCATGGAGATTCTTGCTATAACTGTAGAAGGCTTTGTGGTAGTTTTTACTGTCTGCCACAATTCTGCCTTCATAGCTAGCTTTAGAGGCTTTGATGAGGGATCTCAACTTTTTATTGCGGCTAATAAGATAGTTTTTCCAGTCTTGAGACTTCACCTTTTTCTGCAACAGTTTCTTCCTTCTGTTGTAGAGTTTGTTAATGGCAGGGGACCACCAGACTGGCTTCCTTCTTTTGGAGGAGAATGTCTTGGTTCTGTTGGGTATGGCTAGTTCCATGCATTTATGTACGTGTTCATACAGTGCATTGGTGTATGATTCAGTGGTCATGCACCTATTTTCCATTTGCATGGGTGCTGTGAAGTTAGCCACCTCTGTTTTTAGGAGCACAAAGTCAGCTTTGGAGAAGTTTTTCTTGGTGGTTACCTTTGCTGGTGGTGTGGGTGAGATGTGGATTTCCATTGTAATTTGTGGTTGGATCTAACCAGGGAGATATTGACTATTGGTGTTGAGCAACGATTGCCCATGTTAGTAATACTCAGGTCAAGGATGTTGCTTCTTCTAGTGGGGGTAAAAATGAGCTGGTCCAGCACATTGGGATTAATGAATTCCAGGAAGCATTGGGCAAGTGTATTGGTGCAGGAGTAGTTTTCCCAGTTGATAGAGGAGTAGTTGAAGTCACCCAGAGGGACTAACTCTTGACCATAGATGTGTGGATTTATATACATCTAAACTTTTTTATCTTTGATGATGTCTACATACATACACAAAGGGTGTGGGCATGGGCCCCCCTTGTGGAGCAACGTAGCCAATTTATTTGTATGAGACTGTTAGGTTGGACCCTAATAGTTTCCAAGCTGCTTAAGAACGTGGAGTGAGAGTCTTGGGACATGGTTGGGGACCTATAGCAGGCTACAACCTGAATCGCCGTCTTATCCACTGTTAGTTGTATCTGAAGTATCTCTGATTCATTATGCTGAGCTACTAGTCTGGAGGTGTGCATATCCTTTATGAATATGACGGGACTAGGTTTCAGAGAGCCTGTTTCAGCGGAGGAGGCCGAGAAATGCTCCAGATGCATGTCTTTTGGAATGTGGAGGACCGAGGGAACCCGAAACCCATGCGAACACAGGAGAACACATGCAAACCACACAGAAGGCACCCCAGCCGAGAATCGAACCGGAGAACCTCTTGCTGTGAGGTGACAATGTTAACCACTGCACCACTGTGCCACCCAATATGGAGATGCCACTGCCTTTGGAGCTTCGGTCCATGTTCTGGGGACAAAAGGTGTGGAATAAGTTATAGCCATGTAGCACAGGGGTGCTTTCTGCTGCTTTAAACCAGGTCTCCATTACAGCACATGTCGATGTTCCCAATTTTGAGGAGTGCTTCAAGCAAGTGCATCTTGAGATTTAGACCTCTAGCGTTGAGCAGCATGACCCTCAGATTGCATTTATTTACAGCTGTTATGGTGGTAATTTGGTCTTTGGAACACCACCTAAAACAGGCACTATAGGGGTGACAAGACCCTTAGCCAGTATATTTACTATTAAAGATCTAGGTTGCCTTCTTAGAGCTAGGTTTGGAACATGCACACAATGTGCCCTTTCAATTAACAACTCCTGCCGATGAATACCAGTCCAGCTGCTTATTTGTGCTTTCATAAAATTAATGCAGTCTGTTCCTTCCAGCTTCTCTGGTATAGCTAAAAATCTCAGGTGTTCCCTATGTGCTCTATCCTCTAATTCTATTATTTTTTGAAACATCTCTTCCCGAGCAGTCTTATACTCATCCAGCTTTTTCTTCATTTTAACCTCTGATTTTTGCAGCTTTATCATTTCATCTGAATATCTGTTTAAAGCTTCTTCCATTTTTTCCAGCTTTTTGTTGTTTGTATTGATATACTCCCATCAGTGTTTTGTTTGTTTTAACCAGGTCTGTATGCAGTTGTCTTTTGTCTTCCTGTAGGCCATTGGAAGTCATGTGTGAAGGTTGCATTGCTTTTTGATGAACAGCTGCAGAACTTACCCCAGCCAGTGTTTCTCCCTCACTTTTTGTAGCTAATTGTTTCCAGGTCTTCTGTATTTCTTTAATCCTGGCATCCAGGCAGTGCACTTATTAGCCAGTTACTGAAATTTACCCATAAACACAAGTCTACTGGCCTTCTCTGATGAGTTACTGTTTTCACAATGGGGGAGCTAGAATGTGCAGCCATCTTGGAAGTCTCATTGTTTTATGATCTCAACTGAAACTTTTCAGTAATTTGCATTTAAATATCAGTCATTAACCATCAAATTACATCATAATTTGATTAGTTTATTGGATCTCAAACCAAATAACTATTTAGTTTACTTTTCTGACCTATGGGTCATTGCAGTAATCATAAAATTCAAAATTCCCATTTAAAGACATATAAATGCTAGATAATAAAACAACAATTCTTGTCACAGAACTACATCTTCAGCAAGAGTCCTTAGTAACTTTTAAGTGTAACCTTAAAGGTCGAGAATGAAATTTCAATAAAGTAACATACTTTATTTAAAACCATTATGCATTCTATGTTTCACCAATTAAAACAAAAAGATGAAAAATGTTTGTTTTACATCCTCAGGAGTACAAAATATGCAGTACCTATAAAGTTCACAGGAAATTCAGCAAATAATATCTAGTTGAGTTACATGGATTATAAAAGCTAGAAATAAATTAGAAAGCATATTAAAACTTTAAAGAACACTTTCTCATTCTTAGACTGCAGCCTCATGTGATCTCACTTTTGAGGGTTTATCATGCAACATAGTTTCATTGAGGATGCTATGATCTAGTTAATGGGTCGAATTATCTAGTTAATCGGTCTAATGATCTATTAATGGGGTCTAATGATCTATTAATGGGGTCTAATGATCTAGTTAATGGGTCTAATGACATGCACTGCATTAACTGAGAAGTGCTAAAAGACACACAGGGCATCAAGCATTTTCTAACATTGCTGCACTTTTTACTATTAAAACAGGTAGAAAAACAGAATTAAGAGTTAATAACATCCATCAAGGCCTACTGCTAACTTATTTAACAAATAATTACCTTAATGGTAGAGTACTGATCAGATGTATACTTGTCTGTGCAGATTGGAGCAACTGGGACATAGCCTTTCACTAGCTCGTTGTGTTCAAACAACAAGGGCAGTGAATACATTCCACTCAAAGATGGACTAATTACAACTACTGACCCAAGTTTCAGTCCTTCCACAATACTCTTCAAAAATGAGCCAGGTGCCAGCTGTCCAATGGGGGCAGGACCTTTGAAATCTTTGGATTTTCCTAGACCTAGAAAATAAAAATAAAAACAAAAATCTTTCTAGGCTGAAGAAAAAATGCAAATGCAAAGGCTAATACATAACTTTGTGAAGAAATTTCCATGCAATATTTGTGCAGTAAATTACAGCCATGATCATGTATCAGTGTCAAGAAGCAAGACCAAATCACATCTACTTTGAAAGCTTTAGAGAATAAGACAAATATTAACAGGAAGCATTCAGAATATCTGGCTAGTTAGAATTTAAGATATCATACAAATGAAGAAGGAACACTAAGTATATACTTATACAGATGCTTCTGTACTATTCTCTTTTTAATATTATTTACTGTTTAAATATAGAAATGCATATAACTTGGGAGCAATGGTAAAAGTAGAAGGTATATGGAAACAAGGAAGAAATTAGAAGCTCCATTTAGTCATTACTGGATGACAAACAAATGGATATTTTAGAAAGAAGATTATAATAATCCCAGTGCTGAGCATGTTGATATAGGATTACAAGGCACAAACAATTTTACAAATAGAACCATTTAAAAAGAGAGTCTGAAAAAATGATTGAAATAAATTCAGTAACACCATAATTAATTAATTTACTCAGCACGGGGAAGATTACACTGCATTTTTTTTGCATCCTTACAGGACCCAACTTGATGGCCCCCTTAGTTATTTGGTCCATTTGTTTCATGGAGGGTGAAAGCAGAACATCCTTAGGCTAGGTAAGATCCCTCCAACCCATTTAATCCTGCCCAGGAATTCAAACTAGCCCATTCATTCCCCCAGCACTGGGAGTTGGCTAGCTTGCTAGTACTGTGAGGGGGCGGTATTCCCTTCCCTGTTGGAACTCTACTATCCCCTTGGCAGTTCTCCAAGCTCTGCAGTGTACTGCAACAATGAGGAGTGTGCCTCTGTACTCTGAATCTTGTGGTTTATACATCTGTATGATGGCAGCACATGGTCCATAGGGCCAGGACCCATAGATGCAGCACCTAGTGCTCCTGCTGTGTGTCACCCAAGTGACAAGCCACAGCCACCTCCCATATCCCAAGATGGGTGAGACAGCAGCAGCGACTCACTGCCATCCAGCTCCTACAGACACCCAAGCCACAGCTCAAAACTAGGCTGCCTGTATTGTAATCAGCGCTTTAACTCTCTACACAACAGAACTGGCTTACAACTGTATTCCTTAAGACATTAACTCAGAAAATGTGGCAGTTCAGAGCATTTCAATTTGTAAACTAGTGGTGTTACCATTGCTAGTTTCATGTCCCTTCATTTAAATCTAGTCCATCTTCTGAGCCTATTTGGGTCATACTATCCCACTGTAGCTGCAGGTCGCAGGACTAATATATGTAAATACTGTAACCAACAGTGCAGGAGTTAACATATTCAGCCTTAGAGATATACAAAAGCCTCCATGGAGAGTTTTTCAATAAAAATAACATTAATTCAGGAAAAAGGGAGGAATGCCTATGAATAGCTACAATACGAGATTTATTTATGGAGAAATTTATTCAGTAGAGTACTGATCTGGAAGAAAGTCATTAGTTGCACCTAAACACACATAAAAGCACATGAAGATGTCTATAGAGAAGTTATCCTATTAGTCAAATTCTTCCAATTAATGCTGTTATTCCCCCATATAACTGTCCCTCTCCACCCCTTTCCCCTGCTCCGCCCCAAGGAAGTCCAGACTGCTCTAATAAATCACCATAAACTGAACATGCTATGAAACTGAAAAAAAGAAAGGTGAGAGCCCAGTAGTATGTTTGGTATACAGTGTTGGTGGAGATTCCACAACTGTTGAAATCATTCTTCCATTTTAAAGGGCACTACATTCGAAATATTGAGTACGGTTTTGGTGACCTCACAGAGAAAGGGAAAATTGCTATTAGCTTGTTCATTCCCTTATTTTATCTCCAGCCCCTTAATATTATCTCTGACCTCAAATAACTCATTTCAGAATGTATTAAACTGAAGATGTAAAGGTCCCTGGTTCACTCTCAGGTTTTGGCAGGAAAGCCCTCATCTGTCAGGATTTAGGCTATGATCTGTTAACGACCTACTTCCTGTGGTAAATGGTTTGATTCCCTCAGCTTTTATTTGCCTACAGTGTGACTTTGAACAAGTCACTTAACCAGACTGTGGTTTGGGGCAACGGGTAATTTGGACTGGGTTGCTTGATGGTCTCATGGACTGCATGCCTATGAATCTTTTCTCCAGCTCATCAATCCACTACCCTAAGACAAATATTCAGTGTTCATCGAGCAGCATATTCACACACTCTTTCTCTACTTTAACAACCAAAGCACTTATCTTAGGTTCAGATCCAGTTTGCTTACCTGCATGTTCTTGTTACTGGTCCAGGTTTTTGTGATACCAACAATATCCACACCCTTGTATTGCATTACTGCTTTCAACTTCCCATTTTACTACCCGAGTCCCTTACACTGCATAGTAATATTATACAGTCAATCAGGGTGAGTTGTTTATTTCATTATGCTTTGTGTCTGTTTTAACATTTTGTCTACCGTTTGCGTACCTACTCTTTTATTGCTTCTCTTACAATCTTCCCCTGTCTTTTTTAGTTTAAAGGTACACACAAAGAGGTGCATTTCCAGCCAAGCACACTGATTATCTATTCTGGGCTAAGATAGACCCTAACTTTGACACAGAACAGATCTTTCTGAAAGGGGACCTACCCAATCCAGTTACCAATCTTAAACCATCCTCCATTAGTACACTGACTGTTAACGCAGCTAAAACCTAGCAAGAGGATAATACTTTGCACCCTAAATCCAGACATCTGCCTGCCACCTCAACTGTCTTTTCTGACAGATTGTTAGTACTTACAGGCCCCACAGCATGTGTTTGCTCTCCTTCTTAGCAACTGTTGTAGATAACCTTCTCAGATGTCTTACTAAAGTGTAAGCCCTAGACCATTTTCATTGCAACATGATCTTTCATGTTCCCCTCATCAAGTTTCTGATTCCTCTAGTTCCCCAAGCCTCCCATCAGCAAAATCATTTTCTCTGCCCCAACACTGTTCCTTCATTTCCTGTCCAGTATCACTAGTCACCTAGCAACGTTTCCCATTTAGAAGCACTGTTCCAGCTGTCCTCATTATCTCTGCTAGTTACCTCCCTTGTGCTGCATCTGATTCCACCCCATAATCTCTTCTTAAAACCCACTAAACTGATCCATTCCTTTCTCACAAACACACACTTTCTCTTCTATACAGCTGAGGACCCATCCTTGCCCACTTCTTTTCCGGTCTGATACTATTGCTTGTGTATCCATTGCTGATTCTGCTTCTCATTCACTATACCACTGTTGTCTGCCTCTTGTTTCACTTTGGCTTCTTTTTCATTGTTCTCCCTCCTTCGGCTGCATCTCCCACTCTCTTGATTTACCTTTTGCTGTGTTACCACGTTTGTCTGTATTCTAGAAATTTCAGGCCACATTCCTGTTAACTGCCCTCCTCACCTACATTTTCTCATTTGATCATCCAACTGGCCTCCTCTTGCTGCCTCTTCTTCAGACCCTGTCCTTTCTCACCTAACTAGCTAACCTACTATGTTGTCTAGCTCTCATATTCTCTCCTGAAGTTCCCTAGACCTCCAAGCCTCAGTGACCTCAAAGCTCCTAGCCATAACCCTGCCCCTCATGCTAAGTATCTTATCACTCCTCTCTCTCTCTCTTCTACTCATTCAACCTGCATTTCTCCACTCCTCCATTTATCCTCTCCCATTCATAGAATACTCCCTATCTATATATCTATCTACAGACACACACACACACATATATATATATATATATATATATATATATATATAGATATACATAATTATGATTTTCAGTACCTAGCTACACATTTCTGCCTAATGTCTTATCTTTAGCCTTGCACCTCCCCAAACCCTGTATATAGTTAATTAAACCAATGATATTTAAATTCTACCCTGCACTAGGATGGCATTTTAGTTCTTGCCTTCAACTGTCTGAACATTGTATATATGCATACTGCTTCAGAATGAGCTGTTTATTTGAACTGTACTAATAAGGTCTACTTCTTGATTTTAATAATTTAACATGTCTATGCTAAGCAATGTAAAAGCCATTACTAAATAATACCTGATGGAGTGAGATGTCACGAGTCCTATTTATTAGTTCTAGTTAACGGAGTACTTTTGCCCTCCACCCTTCATTCCTTCTTTTACTTAGCTAATCTTTGATTCCATACAGCCTACCTGTGGAGTTGCACAAAACAATTAAAAGCTGAGGTAAGTCTGACAAACAAAACAAACTCTATGCCCTGCTTCACATAGCCAAAAAGGACTGCAAACAGCAAGTGAGGGACGGACTGCAGTCTGATAGGTCTGTTGGCTCGTGATGACACTGACCTGTGAAGCTTCTGAATGCCTGAAAATAGCTGGCTGCTGATAATCAGAATTAAGCAATAAATGTTTACAGTCATAAAGTCCACATATGTAATCCATAGTAGCTGAAAGAAATAAAGCACATAATTCATAACAAATCAAGGAGCATTCAAAGTTTACAAAGACTTACCTCTCAAGTTATATTCCACAACATATGCCAAACTCGACTCTACACAAAGGTTAAAGGCTGATCATTTATTTAAAAATATCCAAAATAATAAGTGCTTTCGTCTGGTGAGTGGAGACTTCAAACAAACCAATAACACACCTCACACTGTTAAATACACTTACAATTTCCTGCTCCTCTCAGTTTACTAATTAATTAATTATCAAAAACTGAATAATCCCTCTTGAGGTAGAAGAGAGGGGTTAGACTACTTTCAGACTATTTTACATCAAGAGTCTACTTTACCGAAGGAGTTGGTTTCCGTCACTATTGAGTCGATCGAACTTGTCCTGGAGAGTAACTTTTTACTCTTCAAGGGTGAATATTATCAACAAAACACCAGTGTGGCAATGGGTATAGCCTGCACTCCAGTGTTTGCGAACATCATTATGTTAGGGTGGGAGTATGAACATGTCTTCAACAACCCTTTGGTATTTGGATGACATATTTATTTTGTGGGATGGGCCTGTAGAGGAGATTGATGTACTAGTTATTTTAATTAATTGTTGAAATAAGGAAAGGATCAGTTATTTGGACATTTCTATCTCTCACATGGCTGGAGGTTTTAAATCTAACTTATTCAGGAAGGAAACATTTTGCAACAGTTATGCATTACTCCAGTAACCATCCACATTTCCAAAAGAAAATTTTGGTAAAAGGGCAGGCTATACATATTGCTAAGATGCAGCAAGAGGTTCTCCAAAGACATGCATCTGGAGAATTGAAAACAGGCTAAAAAAGATGACATCAGAATATGGGGATATATGATGTGAACTCATGAAACTTAAGGAGATGTTCTTAATTAGGGGTTACCCTGAAAAAATGGTAGCTGGAGTAAAGAAGTACACTAAGGATGGTATATGGTTTAAATCCTTGCTAGGAACAGGTATGGAAAAATGTGGAGGAGTGAGTCATGATGTTAAGAATGAGAAAGCATTGGTGCTTGGGTATAACCAACACTTTAGGGACATTAGATCAATTGTCAAAAGAAACTGGAATATTTTTTTAAGGTAAATAATATGGCTTGTTAGGGAAAGAACCAGTCTTTACCTATAAAACCGGGAAACATTTTAAACAACATTTTGAAAACAGTGGATGTGACCCTCCGTCTTCACTTATGGGCACTGGCCCATGTGACAGATATAGTCAATGTTCTTTTATAATAAAGGAATCATCTTCTTTCAGCTGTTCCCGTTAGGGGTCGCCACAGCAGATCATCTGCTTCCATTTCTTCCTGTCCCATTTCTTCCTGTCCTCTGCATCATGCTCTTTCACACCAACCACCTGCATGTCCTCTCTCACCACATCCATAAATCTTATCTTAGGCCTTCCTCTTTTCCTCTTACCTGGCAGCTCCATCCTTAGCATCCTTTTCCCAATATACCCAGCATCCCTCCTCAGCACATGTCCAAACCAATGCAATCTCGCCTCTCTTGCTTCGTCTCCAAACTGTCCAACCTGAGCTGACCCTCTAATATACTGATTCCTAATCCTGTCCATCCTAGTCACACCCAGTGCAAATCCTAACATTTTTAACTCTGCCACATCCAGCTCTGACTCCTGCCTTTTCATCAATGCTACCGCCTCCAACCGATATAACATAGCTGGTCTCACTACCCTCTTGTAGACCTTCCCTTTCACTCTTATTGGTACCCATCTGTCACAAATCACTCATGACACTCTTCTCCACACATTCCACCCTGCCTGTACTCTCTTCTTCACCTCTCTTCCACACTCACCATTACTCTGAACTGTTGATCCCAAGTACTTAAACTCATCCACCTTTACCAACTCCCTGCATCCTCACCATTCCTCTACCCTCCCTCTCATTTACACACATATATTCTGTTTTAGCCCAGCTGACCTTCATTCCTCTCCTCTCTAAAGCATATCTCCACCTCTCCAGGGTCTCCTCAACCTGGTCCCTACTCTCACTACATATCACAATGTCATCTGCAAACATCATAGTCCACGGGGCCTCCTGTCTAATCTCATCTGTCAACCTGTCCATCACCACTGCAAATAAGAAAGGGCTCAGAGCAGATCCTTGATGTAATCCCACCTCCACCTTAAATGTATCTGTCACTCCCACCGCAGTCCTCACCAATGTCACACTACCCTTGTACATATCCTGTACCACTCTTACATACTTCTCTGCCACTCCAGACTTCCTCATACAATACCACAACTCCTCTCTAGGCACCCTGTCATATGCTTTCTCTAAGTCCACAAAGACACAATGCAACTCCTTCTGACCTTCTCTGTATTTCTCCAACAACACTCTCAGAGCAAATATTGCATCTGTAGTGCTCTTTCCTGGCATGAAACCATACTGCTGATCACTAATCATCACCTCCCTTCTTAACCTAACTTCCACTACTCTTTCCCATAACTTCAAGCTGTGACTGATCAATTTTATCCCTCTGTAGTTACTGCAGCTCTGCACATCACCCTTATTCTTAAAGATGGGTACCAAAACACTTTTTTCTCCACTCTTCAGGCATCCTCTGACTTTCCAAAATTTCATTAAACAATCTGGTTAAAAATTCCACTGCCATTTCTCCTAAGCACCTCCATGCTTCCACTGGTATGTCATCTGGGCCAACAGCCTTTCCATTCTTCATCCTCTTCATAGCTGTCCTTACTTCCTCCTTGCCAATCTGCTTCACTTCCTGATTCACTATCCCCACATCATCCAACCTTCTCTCTCTCTCATTCTCTTCATTCATCAGCCCTTCAGAGTACTCTTTCCATCTACTCAACACACTCTCCTTGCTTGTGAGTACGTTTCCCTCACTGTCCTTCATCACCCTTACCTGCTGCACATCTTTCCCAGCTCTGTCCCTTTGTCTAGCCAATCGGTACAGGTCTTTTTCTCCCTCTTTAGTGTCCAATCTCTCATACAACTCTCTATATGCCTTATCCTTAGCCTTCGCCACCTCTCTCTTTGATTTTAGGCATGTTAGGGAGTAGTTTTTTTTTCCAAAATGGGAATTGTGGCACTAGTAGAATAATTTATTTAGCAAAGTGTGATGCTTGTCCTGCCTTCTATATAGGAAATACAGAGATTAATGAAGAGAAAATTGATATGGCAGTTGAGGTTGAATGTCACATTACCCACTGGCTTAAATGAACAAGTGCCCCTTAAACCAAGAGGGCAGCGTCCATTTAAAGATATTGACATTGCATTATTTTGCATTTTTAAGAAAGATATTGTGAGCGGAGTACATTTTAAGTCTATTTTTATTATGTTGTTTATATACAAAAAAGTGTTGTGATTATGGATTTTAATGTGGATTAGTTTTTAAGGTTATTTTCCCTTTAAGGATTGCTAACTTAAGAGGGATTATTTGTTTTTTTGGTAATTAATTAGTAAATTGAGAGGGACAGGAAATTGTAAGTGTATTTAATAGTGTGATGTCTATTGTTGATTTATCTGAAGTCTCTATTCACGAGACGAAAGTGCGTATTATTTTGGATACTTTTTAATAAATTATCAGCCTTTAACCTTCATGTAGAGTCAAGTTTTGGCATATTTCAGTATTCTAGGTTTCTCTTGTGCCACATGCCTTTTCCTATCTATATTCCAAGACATTACAGCATCCTGATAAAAGCACTTTCTACAGCATGTGTTTAAATCTACATTTTAGTAAAAATGTATACATCCAGATTTAAAACAGAGGTGATCTGTCTGGATAGGACTCATGAAAATGACTTGATACAACCGAAACAATTATGACAACCTGTAGTGAGTATCAGTGCCAGCAGACTAGACCCCAGTCTGCAGAGTTTATCGGTATCACACTTTAAATGCATGCAGTACAATTAATTAGCAGGCATTACAGGTGACCTTCTCTGTTCAGAAAAGGTGATCACACTTGATAATTATAACTAGACCTTCAATCAGACAAAGAGAATTCGAGGCTGCCAAACAGCAGTTAGTTTTTATGAAGTTCCACAGTCTGACACAATACCTCAGTTGTAGAAAGGGGTACTGAGGATGCTTTGCACCAGTTCCCTTTTTTCTGTTTTTTTTTTTACAGGGGAAACAATTGCATCATATGACAAAAACCTGCACACAGTGACAAGTATACACATTAAATATTCACCCTTCCAACACAGCCGATATAATCTGAAGCTTGTGCTCTGCATACAAACATAAGAGAATGTACCATATCCTGAAAACGAGGGGGATACAGAGTTTACGCTTCTCTTATAATTTCAACAATACATTCCTCCTTCTCCTCTTTTTGCTCAATAGAAACCATTATTTTGTTCTAAACAACTGCAATCCATCAACACACCCTTACATGTGATTACAAAAACAAAAACTTGCCCATCCATGTTAGACCTCATATACAAACACACCCTGTAAGTGACTCAGCTAAATAGTGGAAGCTACATATCTGTAGTGAAGCTGAAGGGAGGGACGAGGATTTAATATCCTTGTAAGGATGATATTATCAATTATTTGTTTTCAACAAATGTAAAATAAATAAAATAAATAAAGAAAGATTTTATATTCATCGTCTTAATCCAGTATCGACATTAGGGTAGTGTTAAGAAGTAGGGGGTGGAGATTTCAGCAGGGCAGTTTATCTTTTATCATCAAGAAGAAAAGTAATAACTGAGCCTTTAGGAAGTGGTACTAGCAGTAATGAAGACTATTTGGGCCGTGTATAATGTGTCTCTCCCTATTATGGATCTGCATTTATGCAAGGTCCAGTGTTCTCCATGGTCACTGCTTTGTATTTGGACGGACGGTTTGCAGTGTAAGAGTAAAGGCTAGCCATAATTTCTTTCACTTTCTGTCACAAACCATCAGCATTGCCATTATGCTGATGTTATGCTTGTATATGGGAGGCTAGTGGCAGTGTACTTCAAAGTAATAAGTTACCAAAACTTTATTTTATTTACCATCATAAACATACACCTTAAACATATGTGGCAGGGGTAGGATGTGTATGAAAGCAACTGCACAGTGAGTATAACTAACATTTCACAGTGCTTTGTTCTTGGCTGTAGCTTTTCCTGCGTGGTGTCAGCATGCCCTCCCTGACACATTACTGGTTTACTTATCTAATCTAGTTTCCTCCTGCACCCCAAAGATATGCTGTAAGTGAACTGTCATTCCTCCAGTTTTCCTGAAGACAAGTGTGCAGAGTGTGTGTGTTTGTGTGTGTGTGTGTTCATCTTGTGACATACCATCGCTTGTCAGGGACAGTGCCAGATTGTATGTGTGTGTGGTAGGTGCAGCAGGAGGCAATGGACGGAAAACCATGGAAGCCTTCACCGATGGCTCGATTTCACCTAAGGCTGGCTGTGCATAGGGTTGTTGTAATATCAATGCAATTAAATGCCAATCACTGTGAATGTCCCTCTTGTGATGTAGGCAAATATGGTGATGTGCACAGCCCTGTCGTAGTGTAACAGCATTGTAGCTACAGTTCAGTCTACTTGTGCTACTCCTAAAACTTTGCAGTATAAACTAAAATATTACTTAGGAGTGGTAGCAGTGACAGGGTGATACTTGGAATGGAAGTACCAGGGACCCCAACTTGACTGCTCTGTTTAATACATTTTATTTGATAACAGCAATCAAGTATTTTGTTATTTGCACTGAAAAATCATTATCTCAGCAAATGCAGGTCTAACCAAAAAAGGCATACATCCCACATCCCAATGACAAGCCCTCTGTGCAACCTTTTTTTTTTTTGGCAACACAAATCCGATAACATTGGATTTCTTTTGCAGTACTGAAATCACATAACATTGGACCTTGGTCAATTGGTGATAAAGTTCAGAACAGATTTCAGTGGTCTATGGGTTCTTTCCAAAGTGAGAGGTGTCAAAAAGGAAATATTCAACATTCTGGGAATCAATTTGTGAATGGAGATCATTATGCTGTGTCCTTCAGTGGATTCCAATAATATAAAATTCTAATAGATGTCCTCCAGACTCAGTTTTCCAAATGGTCTACTGTCTCCAGGAGTTTTTGACTGTATGAAAAGCATAGCAACGCAGGTTTCAAATTATATGCCCTTAGGATCACGGTCAGTCATAACAATTTTGATATCCTTTATTTTATCACAAGGTACTGACAGGACCTCTTTACCGTCACTTTGTTAAACTGTGGAATGTCCTGTAAACTTGACTAATATCTCCCATTTAACAGCTGAGTAGCAGAGTGCTAGTTTTGTACTGAGGGCCATCACCACTTGTGAAAAGGTCTACAACAGAAGGTTTTTACTCCTATATTGTTAAACATCATTTTGATTTCTTTAATTTTTTATTACAGTCCATGAACTAAAACATGCAGCCTCAAAATCTACACATGTCCATAATGGAAGCTCAGTGGCTGTATATTCTGTCACGAATACAAAGCACTTAAGACTATTGCATAGGTGGTGACCTCATTCAAAGTCAAATGCTATCATTTTCTGCCATCTAGAAGACTTGTGTGCATTTCCTTTAAACATACTTTAGTGCCTTTGTTTCTATTTCACACTGGAATACAAATAAGGTTTCTTATGATTTTATATTTTACAGCTACTTTAAATTTAGTGTACAGCAGTTTTTTTGCTACACTGATCACTGTTTAAGTTTACTGAAAAATATATTAATATAGTGTTTTTCATCATGTGCCTGTCATCAGCTGAAATGGCAATAACAGTTTACTGCCCCACTATTTCAAACACAGTAAACACTGTAAGGTTAAAAGTACAACAAGCTATAAACATTTTGTACAGATGTGTTAGGCTAAGTACGATTCACTGACTTATTGCCAAATGCTAATTATATGGAAAGATAAATAGTTTAAAAAAAGAAAGTCTTTCAGTCTAAGACCATTGCAAGTAATGACATTTTTTTCCTGAGATGTGGCAGTCTTGATGGCGCAGGGTTCATAATCTATTTCACAGGTGTCCCCTAAGCTACAGCCCCAGACAGAAGATATTTTCCCTTAAGCCCCATTTCTTTAAGGGAAGAGTACTGTTAAAGAACTGGCTGGAGTAAAATGTTACTTGCAGATAGAGTTGTACTGTAAAATATAGAGAATCCTAGGGCTAACTACCAAAAGTGTCACAAACTCTGGAAAACCAAGTGACAAATAAAAACAAGCTATGGCCACAGTCAGAGGAACAGCAACTAATGAATTAAAATTTATCAGCATTAGAATTCTAAAGTAACAAATGCAAATCAAGCTCAAAACTGCGTTGTAGTCTTTACAACTAAAGATTATTCTTTTTGTAGGAACTGTATCATTTTCTCACAAGGTTCAGAGACAGTGTAGCAAAAAAGATACAGTAGGTAAAACAGCCTAAACAAATGGCTATTCAGCAAGTAACTGCAGACCAAATATTCTATAACAGACAAAACTCTCCAACTAACCCAACAACTTACAAAGCAGCCACAATTCAGAAGAAAGAAAAGGTATCAGTTTGTGGTTATCTCAATGTGAAAGGGTTTATTTGTCTCTGATTTCATCACAGTAGTCCTTTTACTTACTTTCGTTCAGCTGTACTCGGTGACTCGTACAAAACTGCTGAATCATGCTACACCACACCCTGCTCAAATAGTCAGACATAAAAACAAGTCTGAATTCTAACACAAGAGGCAGAAATAGGTATTATACACTTTAGTTATTTTTGTGAGGGATATTCTCACTGGGACCTAGCCAAGAAAAATCTAGTCAAGCAAAGGGAAAGGGAAAAAGTGGTATAACGAGTTAATACTGAGAAGTAAAGAACTGTGGACACTGGAAAAAAGAAAGACACTTGGGGATTGTTTTTTCAGTGGGACTGTTAAAGTTTAGCTGATAAAAATGACAGGAGTGTTAATTTCTGAGAATAAATCTGTTTGTGCAGCAGCCATGACACAAAATCTCTCAGATACATAATGAGGAGGCTAAACTGAAAAGACCAGAGATTATTTCTCACTATACCGAACACTAGGGAGACTTCATTTGGGCTGTTAAACCATTACTGTGGAAACATTACTTAAAAAGGAAAGTCGAAAGAAATGAAATGGCTCACTGATGGGATACCTCTCAACAAATCAAGGACAAATTTCAACAGAATCAGGAACAAATCCACAAATAATCAGGGACACTTTTAAAATATTACTATTATTAACTTGAAACATTGGCAGAATAAGCTAATAGGAACTAATATATAGTTTCTGAAATAAAAGAAATCTACAGCTAATTATTGTCATTATTTACTAAAGGAAATTCACTACCTTTTCTCTAAAAGTCATTAGTTTTAGGAGGGACAGAGCTAAAATTTGAGTCAAAATCAGGGACAGTTGAGAAGTGTGGTCATGGGCAGCAAAATGATAAAGGAACTGAGAGAAAGGAGGCAGAGGGAAAATGGTAGCTTCAAACACATAAGGAACCGAGAGAAAGGAGGCAAAGGGGAAATGGTAGCTTCAAACATATAAGGAACCGAGAGAAAGGAGGCAAAGGGGAAATGGTAGCTTCAAACATATAAGGAACTGAGAGAAAGGAGGCAGAGGGAAAATGGTAGCTTCAAACATATAAGGAACCGAGAGAAAGGAGGCAAAGGGGAAATGGTAGCTTCAAACATATAAGGAACCGAGAGAAAGGAGGCAAAGGGGAAACGGTAGCTTCAAACATATAAGGAACCGAGAGAAAGGAGGCAAAGGGGAAAAGGTAGCTTCAAACATATAAGGAACCGAGAGAAAGGAGGCAAAGGGGAAATGGTAACTTCAAACATATACAATCTGAATGAAGGATGAGACAAAGGGGAGTTGACATATATTTAGCTGCTGAGAGGCTGGAAGGGCTGGGGGAATGTAATTTAAGAAAGAAAATATAGAACATATCATAAACACTGGTTAAATGTCTGAAATGAGGAGACATGTATTTATTCACTGAGAGGGTACTTACTTTTCCAGGACGGGATTCTAATTCTGCAGAACAGGCAACAATAAGTGGGAAAGACAAAAGTTGTGAAAGGGTCGAGCATGATAATTACATTGTGATTAACTCTTTCATTAAAATGACTTGAAAAGTAATTCATCCTACTTACTCTGGCAAAACTGTACATTTTTTACATTTGTGCACTTCCCTTGCAGTATACTACACATGTTTTATAAATCTCAGTATAGCTGATGTTCTTGTATACCACTGCATCTACAAATGTCTTGCTGTGAAACGCCAGTCTGAAAGTACAGCTGTGTAAAATCTTACAATAATGGTAGATGCCCTTTGCTTCACTGTTGCAGTATTCATCAAATTAGGGATCCCCTGCCAAGGGTGGCCCAGCGTTCATCCAGTATACAAAAGCCTTTAAGTTGCTTTAAAGTACTCCATACATCACACATATGCTCCTTGCATAATGTAGGGCATAAAGGTGGCATCCAGATGTACCATCTTCAGAACTGACAGTGACAGTAGGAACACCAGTCCAAGGAAAAGAAAAAGTAATCAATACATCCAGAAGAGAAATGGACCAAGGGGTTGAGGGAGGGGGTTAATACTGCAACAGTGAAGAGAAGGACATCTACCATTATGGCAAGACTTTACACAACTGTACTACGTCCTCTCATTTCACTGTTGCAGTATTCATTACATTATTGAGGTTGCCAAAGCTCAGGAAGAAACCTGTGAGGAGGAAGGATGAGCAGAGCCCTCTAGGAAGCCATGAAGGATGGCCCTAGCTCTGGAGATTCCATCCAACTTGGTAGTGCTTGGTAAATGTATGCACAGAAGTCCAAGCAGGTGCCTCAAGAATAGGCGTTAGTATCCAAACCCTTGGAAAAAACACCAGATGAAGCCACAGCCCTAGTAGAATGAGCATTAACAGAATAAGGAAGGCTCTTACCATGAAAGGAACAACAAATAGAAGTAGCTTTTGAGATACAAGAAATAGTTTGCAGGGATACAGTTAAACCTAAGGACCTAGGATGAAAGGAAACAAAGAGCTGATCAGATTTCCTAATAATCTTAGTCTTATCCAAATAAAATCTGAGTTGTCTATGCACATCTGATGTGTGCAGCACCTTCTCACTGGCAGATTATGGAAAAGGGAAAAAAGTGGGCAAATTAACCAACTCATTAAGGGACAACTCATTCACTACCTTGGGCATAAAAGAAGGATTAGTAAGCAAGGACAGCCTGTCCTTATGAAACAACAAAAAAAGAGGGCAAGCCATAAAGGCTTGAAGCTCAGACACCCGTCTGGCAGAAGTAAGGGCTAACAAAAGTACAGTCTTCCAAAAGCAATGCTGCAAGGAAGCTGAAGCTACAGGCTCAAAAGGAGCCTGAGACAATTTTTGCCAAACAAAATTAAGATCCCAGAGAGGAGGAACAGGCTTCCTGGAAGGTGTAATGTGAAGGATGCCTTTAAGGAACTGTTTAGCCTGAAATCTAGAAGCTAAGGGAGGAGATAGTAGAGACAGCTGATAAGTGGGCCTTAACAGAAAAATAAGCCAACCCAGCATTGAGCAATTCACACAGATAAAGGAGAACCAAAGGAACATCCACCAAAAGTGGATCCAGGTTACAAGAAAGACACCAAGCAGAAAATGTCTTCCATTTGGATAAGCAGGACTTCCTAGTACTGGGTTTCCTGGTCTCCTGCAGGACCCTAAGCATGTCCTTGGAAAAAAAATGTGTCTATGTGGAATCAAAATCCTATCACCCACACTGTCAATTGAAAAGTGGACAGGTGGGGATGGATGAGAGATCTCTTGTCCTGTGTGAGTAGTTCCACCCTGTGAGGTAACTTGTGATGATTGCCCTTGGCTAAATGCAGAAGCAGATGGAACCAATGCTGTGTCCGCCAAAAGGGAGTCACCAACAGGATTTTGGAGTATCCTGTTGAATTTTGAACGGGACTTTTGGAATGATGGGAAAGAGAGGGAAAACATAAAGACACACCCCTTCCAAGAAAAAGATAGGGTGTCCACAATTCAAAACAGAGTACCTGGGACTGGCACAAAACACAGAGAGTTGTCTGTTCAGAGGTGTAGGATAACAGGTGTGCTGCACCTTTAAGAAGCTTGTTTAATTCTGTGTGCGCATATAAATTCTAGCCATGTGTTATCTTCAGTGCCATTTTGAAGGTGCAGCCAGAGTGTTAACATCTATGTGCATGATAGCTAGTTTGTTTACAAGTTAAAGTTACTCAACTCTGTTTATAATGTGTTTGCATATAATAAAGCTGCTTGAACAAGAATCCACAATGTTCGCCTGTTTCTTCCCGACCTGCCAAGTGACATGGTGTCAGAACTGGGATTGTGAAGAATGCTCTTCAGAGCCATGAGGTGCAGAGGTAAAGATGAAGGCAAACCAAGTGAACTGAGAACAAAAAAGGGCCAGAAGTAAGCTAAAGGTAAAGAGAATATACAAAAGATTTATTTATTAAAAGAGATAAAACAGAGCATTACAAGGGCACAAAATATATTACTAAGCAAACAAATAGCACAGAAATGTTTATTAAGCAAAAGAGAAGCATAAAAAAGCTCATTAATCAAACAAAATGTTTGAAACACAGTTATCTGACAAAACGAGCATGTCTAGAGTTAAAATGAGCATAAGAAAGTATAATGGGCATGAAAAGAGATTAAATGAGCAAAACAAATATAACAGAAGTGGCAGAAAAGGACACGTTGAGCATAAATAAAACAAGGTAACCACATGTGGGTTTGACATAAATTACTACTTCGCATTAATTGAAGCCTTGAATTGCATAACTAGAGTTATTTGAAGTATCTCAAAGTGTATAAAAGTGCTTACAGTGTGTGTTTATTACTGTGCATTTATTCCGAAAAGTTTGTTGTGTGCAAATTGCAACTATTTTGTGAAGTACAGTCAAACACAGTCATTTCAAAATCTTTCTTGTGCATGGGTGTGTCTATTCGCAGAGTGCTGCCATTACAGAGTGTTCCGTGCACTGTACAGATTAGTTGGCACAGTGCAGCCATTTGGGGAAATTCCAGTGTGCTGTGTGCTGTTATTCACAAATTGTAGTTATTTCAAAGTGTTTCTCACTCTGAGCTTCTTCTTCCCACTTCATTTGCAAAGTATAATTACTTCAAAACAGTTTATTCGCAAATTGCAATTACTTCGAAATAGTTTATTCATAAAGTACAGTTGCTTCAAAATATTTCTAGTCCTTAGCTTCTACTGCCCAGTTTATTCACACTGTGCATTTATTCAAAAGGTTTCTTAAAATGATGATTATGGCTTTTACAGTCAGATAATTAAGATAAATGGCTCATACAGTAAAATAATTTCAAGACAAGTGACTTTTACAGTAAAGTGATTTCAGAGTATTGCGGTAGCGTTGTTGCCTCGCAGCAAGAGGTTCTCCCGTTCAATTCCCGGCTGGAGTACGCGGAGTGCCTTCTGTGTGCAGTCTGCATGTCCTCCCCACAGTTGGGTGGGCATTCGAAAGACGTGTAAATGTGCTTGCCTTGGTTGAACGTCGAGCTGGCACCTCGACGTTCATGAAAATCTACAGCCAATCATTAGCGGACCGGAGTTCCTCTGTGGCGACCCCTAACCAGGAAAAGCCGAAAGACAACAACAACAACACAACAGTGCCCAGAAGATTTATTTCGTAAAGTTCAGTTATACAGAGGCTTATCGTGCTATTGCAAGTATTGGCAGATTTCAAGCACTTGTGTATGTGTGTGTACAAGTGTATGTGTTCATGTACATTTGCAAAAGTCTTCACTAACATATGTTAATATGGCAGATGGATTTCACAAGACACAACCACTTGTATTTGATCAGAATATTGCAGAGAATTGGAGAATATTTGAGAAAGAGCATAATATATTTATACAAGCAGCTTATTCTGATAAAGATACATGCACCAGGGTATTCATTTTGCTAAACCTAGCAAGGTCAGAGGCCACTGAAAGGGAGCATTCATTTGTATATGCACCAGTAGTGTATGAAGGTGAAGGAGAAACTTGTATTGTTGTGCAGGCAAAATCAGGGGAATACCCAGAGAGTCTGACGCCCAAATTCAGAGAAATGTGCAACGCCCAGACTAATGTTATATTAGAGAGGCATTTGTTTTATATGAGAGATCAAAAGAAAGGGGAAACTTTTGCAGCTAACATTACTGACCTAAGAAACAAAGCTAAAATGTGTCTGTTTGGTGATTTAAAAGATTAGTTGATAAAGGGCAGACTCGTGTGGTATTAATAATGCTGCTGTAAGAAAGATCTTGCTTCGTGACAGTGGCTTTGATGCTGAGCAAAGCCATTGAAATGTGTCAGATCCATGAAGTTACACAGAGGCACACAAGCATGCTTGCTAGTGACAAGAGCATGGTTTCAACAGGCTCCAGAGCTAATGTAGACAGCATGCAAAATGTGGCAGGCAGAAGCAGGCCTAAGCACGTGGCGGCAGCAGCAGACCCTGTGGGACTTCCAGGTAAAAATCTATAGTCTTCCAGCAAATTCCAAGACCAGTTCTGTTAAAGGAGCATGCTCAGTACAGAACCAAGGCTATGCAGTGCAGAACAGACGCTACTCTACAGTATAAGGGTGAATCAGTAAAACCCAAATCAAGCTTTATTGTTAACTGTCACAATTGTGGTGCCATCCATGAGTCCAGAGGAAAAAAAGTGCACAGCATTTGGTCAGCAATGCCTCAAATGTAAGAAGTGGAACCATTTTCAAAGATTTTGTAAATCAAATAGACCTAACACAGTTACAAAGAAAGGTCACTCAAAAAAGCAAATTGATCACGTAAACCTGCAACTGTCCGCTTTCTGTGTAGATGGTCAGTGATTGGTGAAAAGATTGATGCAGTAGATTTACTGGCAAGAAATGAAGTGTCTTGTACTGTTTGGATCAATGGCAAATCCACCAAGCTCAAGGTAGACACTGGTTCAAAGTGTAATGATATGTCTGCAAATACTTTTGCAAGGGTCAGAGCTGGGGAAAATTGTGTACACTTACCATAAATGTAGATGTTCGAATGTATTCACTGTTGCAGTCATTACATTTGGGTTATCTGCTTGCAGTAGCCCTCAGTCGGCCAGATTATCAAAGTATTGGGTCCTGCGTCGGTAGCTATCTCATCTTCCAGTCAGGTAGTCAGGGGTATAAAGCATGCAGCCGATGTCATTACATCAGTTTTTCTTGCCCCAGATGTCAGGTGCCTCCTTTAATGGGAAGCAATTAAAAATATATATATATATATATATATATATATATATATATATATATATATATATACACACACAAGGTTATACGTCCAACAAAAAATCGAATACACCAAAAAGCTTTTAAGTATAGTAGAGGAGAATAGAGGTATAGCCAAAAGACGTCAGGGGACTGGGGGGAGGGTAACCAGGACTGCAACAGTGAATACACTCTAACATCTACATTTATGGTAAGTGTACACAACTGTACTATGTTCTTCATGTTTCACTGTTGTAGTCATCACATTTGGGTAGATTCCCAAAGCTAAGCATGGGAGGAGGAGTTTAGATAGCATTTGGACCAGCTATAAGACCCTGCAAGACTGCAATGGCAAAGCCAGCTCTGGATTTAGAGAAAATTGGCAAATGGTAATGCTTGGTGAAAGTATGTACAGAACTCCAGGTAGCAGTTTCTAGAATGTCTTTGGTAGGGACGCCTATGAGAAAGGCTGTAGAGGTAGATGTGCAGCCCTGGTTGAATGGGGTCTAATCCACTGTGGGATAGGTTTTCTATGGTGCTTATAGCAGAAATTAATACAATGGCCTATCCATTTAGAAATGGTTTGCTTTGAAATAGCCTTCCCCTTTGCCCCTGCAGGAAATGACACCAGCAGTTGTTCAGATTTCCTTTGAGGTTTAGTCCTGTCCAAGTAAAATCTAAGTTGTCTGTGCACATCTAAGGAGTGCAGTATCCATTCCCCTTTGTTCTGTGGATTAGGAAAGAAGGTTGGCAAATGAATGAACTGATTAAGAGCCACACTGGATACCACCTTGGGCATGAAAGAGGGATTGGCCCTGAGGGACACCCTGTCCGCGTGAAAGATGATGAAAGGCTCCACTGCCATACGGGCCTGTAATTCAGATACCCTTCTTGCTGAAGTGATTGCTAAAAGGAAAGCTGTTTTCCAAGAAAGGAATTTTAACTCTGCAGTTGCAGCTGGCTCAAAAGGAGGAAGAGTGAGTTTTTCCAATACAAAATTAAGGTCCCAGGCTGGAGTTGGGGCTCTCCTGGGTAGTCTTAAGTTTTTGGCCCCTCTGAGGAACTGCTTGAGCAGTGGGTGAGAAAAGAGGGGTGGTTCTGTGTTGTAATGAGCTGAAATGGCTGAGGCGTGAATTTTGATGGAGGAAAAGGAAAGGCCCTTGTGAAGCATCTCAGTTAAGTATTGAAGAATCCGAGGTAAATTGGGCGCTGCTGTGGCCATCCCTTGAGTTTCATTCCAGGCACAGAATCTTTTCCATTTTTCAGCATTAGATTTTCTGGTACTAGGCCTCCTTGCCTCCAAAATGACATCCAACACTTGTTTACTGAGGGATGGTAACAGAGAGATTAGGTAATTAGCCAGGCTGCCAGGTTCAGAGTTTGAAGTTGGAGGTGCAGAATCTGGCTCTCCTGCTGAGACAGCAGGGTAGGGGTCTAAGGTAGGTGCCATGGGGCCAGCTGTGACACACTGTCCAAGAGGGGGTACCAGTGTTGGTGTGGCCAGTCTGGTGCAATCAGTATCATCCTTGGTTTGTCCTGTTTGATATTTAGTAGTACTTTGGAGAGGAGGAAAGGCATAAATTGATAGATTTTTCCAGCTGAAGGACAGAGCATCCACTTTCCAAGCTTGTTTGTGGGGAGTCCTTGGGCAGAATTTGTCCAATTGGTAATTCTGGGGGGAGGCAAACGGGTCTATATCTGGGATCCCCATTTGTTGATCAACATGTTGAAAATCTTTGGTTCCAGTTTCCACTCGTGTGGGTCCATGAGATTTCTGCTTAGTTCGTCTGCCAGTGTATTTAGTTTTCCTGGCAGGAATTGAGCCTGTAGATGCACTTGGTAGCTCAAGGCTGTGTTCCACAGAGCCATGGCTCGTCTGCAGAGAGGGGAAGAATGGGTTCCCCCCTGCTTATGTACCACATAACAGTGGTGTTGTCCGGGTTTACCATTAATTGTCCTGGAAGAATGTGGTCCTTGATGGCTGTCAGAGCATTCTGTACAGCCAACATTTTTTTTTGATTGATATGCAGGTGCATCTGGCTTGGGTTCCATTTGCCTTGAATGCACTTCCCTGCCAGATAAGCCCCCCACCCCCCTGCCAGATAAGCCCCCCCCACCCCATGCATAGTCTGATGTGTCTGTTGTTAGGGTTTGGGTGGCAGGGGGTAGAGTGAATGTAGTCCCTTGTTTTGGTGGCAGGCCTCTGCCCACCAAAGGAATTCTAACCGCAGGCAAGGTACGATAGGAATCATTGCTTCTAGATCCTGAGAATGTTGACACTATAGGCTTTTTAGATACCATTGTAGTTTCCTCATATGCAGTCTTGCATAGGGAATTAGTAGAATACACGAGACCATGAACCCCAAGGCTTGCAGTATTTGATTTACAGATAGCAGGGTTTTTGTGGCCACTATTAAGTTGTCAAAGGAATTTGTTTCTCTGGCATGAGGAAAGCCATCTGGGAAGCTGTGTTCAAGCTTGCTCCCAAAAATATAATTTGTTGACAGGGTACCAGATGTGATTTCTTTTTGTTTATGGTGTACCCCAGATAAGTTAACACCTTTTGTACAAATGCCAGATGATTCAGAAGTATGTCCTGACTTTCTGCTTGAATTAGACAATCGTCCAGGTATGGGGTATATCTGAATATTTCTTTGCCTGCAAAATGCAATGACTGCAGCTAGGCACTTTGTGAATACCATAGGCGCAGTAGATAAGCCAAAGGGCAGTGCAGAGAACTGATAGTGCATGCAGTCTGCTTTGAAGCGTAGGTATTTTCTGCAAGATTCCCTGATTGGGATTTGCAGGTAGGCTTCCTTTAAATCTAGTGTTGTCAACCAGGCATCTTTGCCTATCATGGGAAGCAACTGGTGAAGAGTTAGCATCTTGAATTTTGGAATCACCAAAAAGGTGTTTAGGATAGGCAGGCCCAGGATAGGATGCCATGAGTTGTCTTTTCTGGGTACCAGGAAAAGTCTTGAGTAGAAACTTTGTCCCTTTTCCTCTTCTGGTACAGTCTGAATAGCCTGTAATCCTAAGAGAGAGAGAGTACTTGCTTCTGAGCCTCTGCCCACTGATTTAGGGGCAGATCTGGCCAATCGTATGGGGTTGGTAACGTGTGGAAGTGAAATCTGTATCCTTGGGAAACTAGATTTAAATCCCATTTGTCCTAGATAATGAGTTCACAGTTTTTTGCTTGCAGAGCAATTTTTCCACCTAAAGGAGCAGTCAGTTCAGAAGTGCTTTGAAGTTTTAAAGTTAAGTCATTGAGACAGCTTCTCACTACTCCCTGATTTGGAAGTGGGAGCCCCCCACTCCTTAGTCCTGTGCATACCCTGGGACTGAAGCCTGGGTGTTCTGCTGCTTCTGGGTTTGAACTGAGAAAGCCTGGAAGAGGCAGGAAAGGACCAATTTTTTGAGGGCCAATGCCTATTAAATCTAGGAGGCTGCACTTGCAAGAAATCTTTAACAGTTTGCATAGATTTAGCTTTTTCCTCCATCTTTTTAAGAACTTCTTCTGCTTTGTCGCCAAACAGACAGTCCTGATTTAAGGGAGCATCCAGCAATTTAGTTTTAACATGATCTTGCAAAGATTGCTCCTTAAGCCAAGCATGCCTTCTAAGTACAGACCCTGTGACAGCAGCCCTGCAAGATGCCTCTAATGAATCAAAACCACATTGCAAAGTATGTTTTCCAACCTGTTCAGCAGAATGCATTAAATCCTGTAAATCCTTATTTTCAGCACAATCAGGAATCAACATCATTTTCTGTTTAAGCAATCCAAAAATATGCTGCTGATACTTTAACATATGAAACTGGCAATTTAAGGCCCTGATGGGCCAAGGTTGCAGAGATGTACACCTTCTTACCCCATCTATCCAGGGCCCTGGAATCTCTATCAGAGGGGGTAGGATTGTTGGCAGTAGTAGCCTTAATGCCCTTGGGTCCCTGTAAAATGGTCTCAGGATCTGCAGTAGGATTTTTAAAAAGGAACTTGTGAGAATCAGGAACCCTGTAATATCTATCAGGTTTTCTGGGAGCAGGAGATAAAGAGTCAGGGGCCAAGCTAGATTCTGAAAAGGCATTATCAACAATGTCCAGCACAGGAGGGATAGCTAAAGGCCTGTGTTGGGGTAGGAGTAAGAAATCTCCAAGCCTCTTTTTAGAGTCAGAGTAATCCTGGCTTTCCCAGTGAAAATGCTCCTTAAGAGTATGCAAGGTTTCACCAAAAGAAAAATCCTCTGGGGAAGAAGCAGAGGGAATAGAGTCCTCTGCATCAGAATCCTCATGGGTAGATAAGGGTAAATCCTGGTCATCAGAGGAGACAGAAATTTCAGAATCCTGGTCAGAAATATCATAAGCAAATTCAGTCCTAGGACTCAGAGGGGGAAGGTTGGCTTCCCCTGATTAAAGTAAGAAGGTCTTCAGCCATTCTTATCATTTGTTTTTTAGGCATAGAGGCCTGACCATGCAGTCTGGGCATCAGTTTCCTAGGCATGGTTCGAGCTTTAGGCATAGAAGAAGAAGATGGCATCAGTTTAATATGCAAGTCAGTAGGCCTGAATACACCCTCAGAAGCCGGTGCCTGCACAGCGGCTCCAGACCCATCCAAGGTAGAGACATCCGCAGGTTCCACAGTTGAAGCATCTCACGGCATACCAGACTCCGAATGGGTCTCAGTAGAGGTCTGCGAATCTGAAGTAGCAGGTATCAGGGGCTGCGAAAGTGCCTCAATGAGTAATGGCAAACTGGCAACTAGCTTAGGAGAAGCGTCGTCGGCAGCTTTGGACCTAGGCAGCCTGTCTCTGTCTTTATCTTTGCATTTTTTTGGAATGTCGGTAGTCGGGTGGCTTACCGAAGACATATCTGGATAATTGAACACAGTATCAAAATATTTAGAAGCGAAAATGTACCAACGACAAATAGTTTGTGGTTTAAATAAGGCATAGAACTGACAGCGAGATACGTCGTGGTCAGGGCCTAGGCAAGGAATATAGTATGAATGAAAATCTTTATGAGGTATTTGCTGTCCACAAGAAATATAATTGACTTTTACTGACATCAGTTTACAGCAGGAAAAAGTTTCCCCAATGGGGTACTTAGCTTTAGTTGAAGACTTCGGTTCTGAAACTCGAAAACGAAAATTTCAGGAGTTGGCCGACCGGCACTTGCGAACTGCTTCTGCTTTGGGCACCGCACAGCAAGAAAGACTGATGTAATGGCATCAGCTGCATGCTTTATACCCCTGACTACCGGACGTCACGGAAGATGAGACAGCAACCGACGCAGGACCCAAGACTTTGATAATCAGGCCGACTGAGAGCTACTGCAAGCAGATAACCCAAATGTGATGACTGCAACAGTGAAACACAAAGAACATCAACTACATGTGATTAGTTGTGCAAAGCTTGTTGCTTATGGAGGTGAAGAAATTCAAACTGAAGGCACAGAAGTGCTTTCATGTTATGTGGCCAAGAACTGTTATAGCTTATTATTCAACATGGTTTGAAGACCTGTGCAGTCATTATTGGGTCCCAGGGACAGTTTGAGAATGAATCTGCTTTCTTTTACCAAAGAAGGTCATCAAATAAGCACATGTCCCAGTTCTAGCTTCACAAACATTATTTTTTCAAAATATGCTGATGTTTTCAATGACAAGTTGGGCAAACTTCCAGTAGTATATTCTATGAAACTAGACCCAGAGATCAGTCAGTAGTTAGACCAGCAAGAAGAGTTCCCATAGCCATGCAGCATAAAGTCAAAGTTCAGTTGGATAAAATGGTGCACAAGGTGTCATTTGTCCAGTTACAGAACCTACTGAATGGGTGTTGTCCATGGTAGCAGCTTATTAAAAAGGGCATTTGGAATAAATTCTGCAAGTGAAGTCTTTCAGCATGCAACGGAGCAAATTTTTTAGGGTTATCCTTGTGCCATAATAGTAGATGATTTATTGGTCGGAGGCAATGGTGAGGCAGAGCATGACAGAAATCTTAGGAGAGTTCTAGACAGAGCACGTGAAGTGAACTTAAAGCTCAATCCTCTGAAGTGCAAATTCAGATTACCAGACGTTATATATGTAGGTCATTTATTTACAAGTATTGCCTTGAGACCAGACCCGTCCAAGCAAGCAGCCATTCTTGAAATGCAAGCACCAGAATATGTGCAAGCTCTGCAACATTTTCTTGGTATAGTCAACTATTTGGGCAAGTTTATACCAGACTACAGTGAACTAACAGCATCTTTGAGAAAGCTCACACATTAAAATGTTACATGGTCAAGGCTAGAACAGCACCAGAAAGTGTTTGAATTCTTAAGCAGAAAATTGCTACCCCACCAACATTAAGGTACTATGATGTCAATAAACTAGTAACTCTTTCCTGTGATGCTTCAAAATTTGGTTTAGGTGCAGTTATTCTTTAAGAAGGCAGGACAGTAGCCTATGCATCTAGAACACTTACCTAGATTGAGATGCAGTATGCTCAAATTGAGAAGGAACTTTTGGCAGTAGTGTTTGCATGTTCCAAGTTTCATGATTATATCTATAGTCAAGCTAGCCAGATTGAAACTGACCATTAACCTTCAGTTACTATTTTAAAGAAGCCTATGCATTCAGCTCTAGCGAGATTAGAAAGAATGATGCTCAAATTGCAAAAGTACAACTTCAAAATGGTCTATATGAAAGGCAAACTTCTTTATCTGGCTGATACCTTATCCAGATCACCCAGAACTACAACAGAATAGCCTGACGCAGAGAATTCTGACTTTGATGTCATGGAAGTGAATTATTTTTTTACCACAAGACTTGAGGAGCTACAAGATCATTCAGTGACTGATCCAGTTTTGCAAAAGCTCAATCACTACATTAGTGTTGGATGGCTGTCAAAGCAATCTAGTGTACCACCCGATGTGCAACCTTACTTTCCTTACACAGATGAGTTGTTGATGGAAGATGGCATTATTTTCAAAGGTCTGAAAACTGTTGTTCCTGCTTCCTTATAACAAGAGTACATCCAGATTTTGTATTGCGGTTACCCAGGTTCCAAATCTATTAAGACAAGGGTGATTCTCTAGTGAAAAACATTGATACAGAACTTTCCTCCTGTTCAGTATCTAATAGTAATAACCGCATTTGCAAAAAGAGCCACTTCAGCTAAGTCAAATCCCTGAACTACTTTGATCAACAGTAGCTACTGACATTCGAGTGGATCAATCAACTTTACTTAGTACTGATAGACTCTTATCCGAATTGGTTTGAAATCGATCTACTACCTAATCCAAAGTCTACAACAGTCATTACTAAGTTGAAATGCCATTTCTCAGTACATGGCAGTCCACAGAAATTACTCTCTGACAATGGTACCCAATTTATCAGTCAATGTTTCAAAAATTTGCAAGAGAATGGAACTTCATACATGTTACTAGTAATCCAGAGTATCCGCAATCAAATGGACTTGCTGAACGTGCAGTAAAGAGTGCAAAGCAAATACTTGAGAATTCAAAGAGTGATAATACCGACTTTTTTGAATTTACTCAATCTCAGAAACTATACTTGGCTCACCTGCTCAAAGAATTCTATCCAGGCAAACCATAACAACATTGCCTATCAGTTCTAGTTTATTGAGGCCTAAAGCTAAAAACAACAAAGCCATTAGAGCCCAGTTATTTAAGAAGCATTCTTTTCAAAAGTCCAGCTATGACAAAATGAGCAGATTTCTTCATCCAATGAAAGAAGAGACAGTGAGGATACAAACAGTGAAAGGTTTTGGCCGGATTGGTCAAGTAACGAGTATATGTGCAGAGTCGAGATCCTATTTTGTTAAAACCAAGGGTGTGGAATACAGGAGAAATCGAAGAGATCATCTTCCTGCAGCATAACCAATGTCACAGCATTGCTCTTAAGACAAGGACTCTAAACTGTCAGAGCAATCCAGATGATATTCCTGTTCCAGAATGTGTCATGACTCCTGATACTGTTCTGGCAGATGATCCCAAGGTTCCTATAACTGAAAAGTCAGCAGAGACGATCCTGTTGCGAAACCAGATCCCAAATTTTATGTCACATGATATGGTCGTATCTCAAAACCCAGTGTCAAATAGACAGCAACTTGGACATAGTTGTAGATATATATATATATATATATATATATATATATACCTACCTAGCTTTGTATAACTGCATGATGAAAATTATTCCTGTGTAAATTGCACATTTATTAATTCCAGAGACAATGACTGACTCATTTCTCAAAGAGGGAGGATGTAGAATAACAGGTGTGCTGTACATTTAAGAAACTTTTCTAAGTCTGTGTATGCATATAAATTCCGAGCACGTTATCTTCAGTGTCATTTTGAAGGTGAAGCCAGAGTGTTAACATCTACGTACATGATAGCTAGTTTGTTTATAAATTAAAATTACTTAACTTTGTTTATGATGTGTTTGCATATAATAAAGCTGCTTGACCAAGAACCCACAACATTCTCCTGTTTCTTCCTGACCTGGCAAGTGACAAGAGGGGAGACAAAAAGATCTATTTCAGGAGTACTCCACTGGTGGACAATGTCCAGAAACACATCCCTGTGAAGGATCCAGAGTGTCCGCCACAATGTTTTGACCTGAGGGAATGTAAACTGCCTGAACAGTCACTTGATAATAGACAGCAAGATCCCACACTAGGAGAGCCAAACGGCAAAGACGACAAGATCTTGTCCCCCCTGTTTCTTTACATACCACATCACTGTGGTATTGTCTGGAAATACTTGAGAGGTCCTGGGGAGAAAAGAGGATGAAAAGCTTGAAGTGCCAGCAGAAGAGCTCTTATCTGTTTGACACTGATGTTGTCTTTCTATTGAAGAGGCATTCACACGCCCTGTACCTTTAGGGAGCCAGAAGCTGCTCCCCATCCCACATCTGAAGTGTCTGTGAACAGCTCCTGAAAGGGAAGAGGAGGATGAAAAAGGAGCCCTGGATTTAGAGACAACTGCTGGATCCATCAGTGAAGTTCCTTCTGGAGACAAGGTAGAAGAGGAACTACAAATTCTAGGGGAACCACATGTTGAAGCCAGATTGACTTCAGAAGCACTGAAACTTTCTCATGTAGAGTTTGGCCAGAGGGAGAATAGGGACAGTGGATGCCATGAATCCCAGAGCTCTCAGAAACTCCCTGGCTGTAAAAGAGGCCAAAGGAAGAAGAGTTGAAAAGAAGGAAAAGAGTGTCAAGGCCTTGGGAGGCGGCAGGGATGCCAGCATAGGCACTGTCTAGATCTTGCATCCCAAAATAACATGATCATGAGAAGGAGTCAGAAAAGACTTATTGAAATTTATTATGAGCCCCAGGCTTTGCAGAAGGGAAATGGCAAAATGAAGATTTTGCAACAGAATCTCTGGAGAGGATGCCTGAAACAGGAGGTCATTCAAGTAAGGAAATATGTGGATCCCCTGAATCCTGCAAAAAGAAATTACAGGAGTTAAGTATTTGGTGAACCCTTGGGGCAGTAGAAATTCCGAAGGGCAAAGCACAGAACTGAAAATTGCCAGGAAGCAACAGAGAAACTTAAAAACTTCCTGGAAAGGGGATGGACTGGGATATGGAGATACGCATTCTTGAGATTCAGAGACACCATATAAGCCTGAGGAAGCAAGAGAGGTAAAGTCTGAAGGGACACCATTCAAAAGGAGGGCACTTTCAGAAAAGTGTTTAGATGAGAGAGGTCTAGAATTGGTCTCCAGGTACCCTCTCTTCTGGGTACTAGAAACTTCCTGCAGTAAAACCCCCACCCCTTTGGGACACAAGCAACTCTTGAATAGTACCTTGAGTCAAAAGGTCCCAAAGCACCACTGGAAAGAAGGAGAGCTGTTCCTGAGGGGGCTGAGGAACCGCCATAAAAGGGGGAAGAGATTTCCACTACATGAAATACCCCTGGACAGGACCGAGGAATCCTGAGTAATCCATAGCCATAGTCAGAGAGCAATTGGTTTATCTGGAAAAGAAGACATCTGAGACACCAAGGTCTGAGTAGCCTTAGTAGGAGGAGCCCGCTTACCACCCTTTTTACCCTTCGATGGAGGGTGAGATTGCCTGTGAACCAGGTCAGGCTTATTGAGGTACTCTCTCTGAAATTTAGGTACAGGAGAAATAAACATATGTTTAAGTTCCTGTAAAGCCTTTCAGTTACTCTAAAGGGACTTGAACACAGCAGCAGCAGCATTACTAAACAAGTGTTTATTATCAAGAGGAGCATCCATCAGCTTAGCCTTAATATCATCAGGGACAGGTTGAAGCAGAAGCCAAGAATACCTCCTTATCATTGATCCAAAAGCAGCAGCCCTAGAACAAGCATCTGCTGCATCATAACTACACTTGCTGGAATGATGAGCCACCTGGGAGGAAGTCCCTAACAGGGAAATGGCAGAAGTTTTACCCTCAGTGTCTGGAAGATCAGAAATAATCTGACAGGCCTGGAATAGGAGAGCCAACAAATACCTTGACATATGGGTCTGATAATTAACAGCCCTAAAAGCCAAGGTAGCAGAGGAATAAACCTTCTTGCCTAGCCTTTCCATGGTTCTGCTATCTTAATCACAGGGCAGTAACTTTAAAGTAGGAAGCAATTAAGAGGGCTTGTCACAAGCTGCAGACAACACCGAGGTGTTTGCAGAAGGACACGTACAAAAATATACAGCTTTCAGGCACCATATGGAATCTATCAGGTTTTTTGGGAACAGGGGACTGAGAGTCTGGCGCCTTAGAAGCATTGGAAAATGCATCCAAAAAGGCAGTCAAAACAGGAGGAACAGTAGAAGGCTTAGGAGAATCCATCAGCAGCAACTCATAATATCTTTTACGTACCTCAGAAAAGTACAGTTTTGTACCTATCCTGCTTAAATAATCCAACACAAAATTGAGATCCCAAGCAGGAGTAGTTCCATAATCACATACAGAATATGCCAGGCTGTTAGATGAAGAGAGTGAAGCTTGACATTGAGCAGATTTCTGAGATAACAGATGAGGAACAAAGGTAAAGGCCATGGAGGCTTCCAGCTGTTGCAAGGTCAACATCTTGAACTTGGGAATGTCCAGATAAGTGTTGAGCCTAAGCACAATCCAATTTAAAGAACTCCATCATCCTAGAGATCATGTCCCCAAAAGGAATCTCTTCAAAGGGAGTCTCGTTACTGGCAGATTCCTCTGATTCTGTTCATCTGATCCATAGGAGAGGGAAGGTGCAAAAAGTAAGCAAGGGATTCCCCATCCAAATCCAGCTCCTTCTCAGACAATCCTGTTCCCTGGGTCTTTGTAGGGGAGTAGAGGACCAGCGGGGGGAGCTAGAACAAAAACTCCATGAGGAGGTTTCAATGCCATCAAAGCACTAAACAAACCATGAGTGAAGGACCGCCATTCACTTTGCGGATCCTTAGAAGCAAGAGTGATATGTTTAGTCTTTTTCTTTCTCTTTAATGGGACGTCCACCTTATAAAATTTGGAAGGCCCTGACCCAAGACAGCATTCAATAATGGTAGTAGGGACTTCTTCTCTGACTAATACTTGAGGAACAACCCTAGGCCCCACAGAGATAATCAGCCATGTTTCTCCGTGAACATCTGAAATGGACGTCTGCAATATCTCCTCAGACATGCTTAAAGTTGGATCCCCACCAGCCTCCAACCCAGTCATGGCAGAGAAATACAATGATAAAGCTGGGCAAACCTCCAGGCATTCACTGACCTCAGGAGAGATGTTCAGCTGAGTCAGAACAGCAGAAGATTCCAGCCTAGGCTTCTTGGCCTTCTTCACGGATGGTGGTCCCCTCAGAGCAGAAAGTTCCCTCCACTGCATCTTTCGCAAAAAGCTTAAGATGCTGGTTTTCAAGATAGAGTGCCAAAGAAGAAAGTCTATACTTAACAAAGGGTTTTAGGTACAAAGGCCTGACAGATGTAACAGGATGTATGATTGTGCAAAGGCAAAATAGACACGGTTTGTGGTGGTCTTTATTGGGAATTTGTTTCCCACACTGGGATTTACCCTTCTTGGATGACATGAAACCCCACAAGCAACAATAAAAAAGATAAGTAAAAAAGAACTCCAACAGGGCACTGGCTTGGTGAATCAGCAATAGAATGGGTGTACAGACTGACGATCAAACAATGGCATTCAAACTGGCAGCAAAGAAATTCTGTGGGTGGTACATCTGGAAGTCATCTTTATGCCCTATGCTATGCAAGGAGCATATGTGCGGTGTATGGTGAACCTTAAAGCAATGTAAAGGCTTTGGTATACTGGCCAGACTTTGGGTCACCCTTGGCAGGGGATCCCTAATGTAATGAATACTGCAACAGTGAAATGGAGGACATCAGGTACTATAACAAAAGTACTAAATGAGAAAGAAGAGTAAGCCAGCCCACTGACAGGGAAGAAAGACATCTATCCACACACTAGGTGTTCTGTGTTTGAGTAATGATCCAGGTACCACAGGACAGGTCAAGGGAAGAACAAGAACAAGCAAGTAGCTGACACCATCCATGGAAGGGAGGAAGGTTATGCTGTCACACATGTGCCACAAGTGGTTTGGTGAGGACAACTCTAACCATGGGTCATGTGACCAACACAGTCAAAGCATACAACAGCAGTGGAAGTTGATATATTTATTTAACATTTGTTTACCGGCAAAGTCCAACTAGGACAGAGCCCATTTTCAGCAGAGGCCCAGGGAGAAATGCTCCAGATGCTTATCTTTGGAATGTTGAAGGAAACCGGAGCACCCGGAGGAAACCCATGCGAACACAGGGAGGTCATGCAGACTCTGCACAGTAGGCACTCCAGCCAAGAAACGAACTGGAGAACCTCTTGGTATGACAATGCTAATCACTGCACCACTGTGCCACCCCATCCATGTGTATCTATTTTACACTGGGGGCACTGCATGTCAACAGATCAAGAGAACAACTGCTTAAGCTGGTACTCCCTAATTTTAGCAGCATGACATTACCATTCATTTCCATCCAGGACCCTTGTCACTTAAGAGAACAAACGGATCACTTCAGGTGAGGATGCCTAAAGTCAGTGAGTTTAGTGGTAGGCTGCACCTATACAGGAAGAAACATAAAATGTCCAGCGTCCTGTTGTAGTGTGCTCACCACTTAGTCAGCCCTCCTACTTCAATTTACCTGAACAGAGCCCCTTGCGACTGCTCAGGACTGTGTACAATCCAGCTCCTCCAATCAAAAGGAAAAGGAAAAACATCAATACAAGACTGTAAAGTTTAGTCATCCCTCCTACTTCAAGTTACCTGAACACAGCCCCCTGCAAAGGTGCGTTAGATAACAGGGTCCCTTCATTATTATCCCTATATTTGACAAATAATTGAGCTAAAACAGTGACAAGTATTAACACCCCTGGAGGCAGTCACTTATTATACCAAAATCCACTAAAGACAAAATATTAAAAGGTGAGTTTATAGATGGGTTTTATTTAACAGATGAAGATGGCATTCAGAGAATAAGAGATGCGGAAAAGTCAGAAGCCAAAGATCTCACAGTGGCTCTGGCAGTGTTAAGAAAAGCTAACGGCACAAAAACCACACCAAAAACTTGGGACAGCTGGGTAGTAGGCTTCTTGTTATATTCAGCAGTCTTATTAGAGAATTACTACCAATTCTCATTACAACTGTTAGCTTACCTCCTGCCCATTTGGAAAGCTCACCGTGCAAGAGGAGAAACAGCTTGGCTAACATATGACCAAAAGTTTAGGAAGCTAAAAGCATTAAATAAAGATATTAGATGGGACCAAAGACATCCAGATGCATGGTTAAGTGCAATGGCTAACACACGACCAAAAGTTTAGGAAGCTAAAAGCATTAAATAAAGATATTAGATGGGGACCAAAGACATCCAGATGCATAGTTAAGTGCAATGGCTAATATATGACCAAAAGTTTAGGAAGCTAAAAGCATTAAATAAAGATATTAGATGGGACCAAAGACATCCAGATGCATGGTTAAGTGCAATGGCCAACATACGACCAAAAGTTTAGGAAGCTAAAAGCATTAAATAAAGATATTAGATGGGACCAAAGACATCCAGACGCATGGTTAAGTGCAATGGCTAATATATGACCAAAAGTTTAGGAAGCTAAAAGCATTAAATAAAGATATTAGATGGGACCAAAGACATCCAGATGCATGGTTAAGTGCAATGGCTAATATATGACCAAAAGTTTAGGAAGATAAAAGCATTAAATAAAAGATATTAGATGGGACCAAAGACATCCAGATGCATGGTTAAGTGCAATGGCTAACATACGACCAAAGGTTTAGGAAGCTAAAAGCATTAAATAAAAGATATTAGATGGGGACCAAAGACATCCAGATGCATGGTTAAGTGCAATGGCTAACATACGACCAAAAGTTTAGGAAGCTAAAAGCATTAAATAAAGATATTAGATGAGACCAAAGACATCCAGATGCATAGTTAAGTGCAATGGCTAATATATGACCAAAAGTTTAGGAAGCTAAAAGCATTAAATAAAATATATTAGATGGGACCAAAGACATCCAGATGCATGGTTAAGTGCAATGGCTAATATATGGCCAAAAGTTTAGGAAGCTAAAAGCATTAAATAAAAGATATTAGATGGGACCAAAGACATCCAGATGCATGGTTAAGTGCAATGGCTAACATACGACCAAAAGTTTAGGAAGCTAAAAGCATTAAATAAAAAAGATATTAGATGGGGACCAAAGACATCCAGATGCATGGTTAAATGCAATGGCTAACATACGACCAAAAGTTTAGGAAGCTAAAAGCATTAAATAAAGATATTAGATGAGACCAAAGACATCCAGATGCATAGTTAAGTGCAATGGCTAATATATGGCCAAAAGTTTAGGAAGCTAAAAGCATTAAATAAAAGATATTAGATGAGACCAAAGACATCCAGATGCATAGTTAAGTGCAATGGCTAATATATGGCCAAAAGTTTAGGAAGCTAAAAGCATTAAATAAAGATATTAGATGGGACCAAAGACATCCAGATGCATGGTTAAGTGCAATGGCTAATATATGACCAAAAGTTTAGGAAGCTAAAAGTATTAAATAAAAGATATTAGATGGGGACCAAAGACATCCAGATGCATGGTTAAGTGCAATGGCTAATATATGACCAAAAGTTTAGGAAGCTAAAAGCATTAAATAAAAGATATTAGAGGAGACCAAAGACATCCAGACGCATGGTTAAGTGCAATGGCTAATATATGATCAAAAGTTTAGGAAGCTAAAAGCATTAAATAAAGATATTAGATGGGACCAAAGACATCCAGATGCATAGTTAAGTGCAATGGCTAATATATGACCAAAAGTTTAGGAAGCTAAAAGCATTAAATAAAAGATATTAGATGGGACCAAAGACATCCATATGCATGGTTAAGAAGAATTAGGAAAATTAATTTGTTTTTCAGGAAGAGGAAAACATGCTAATGTTACAATGATTTATTAATACCCAAAGTATATATATATTTTCAAAACATAATCAAGTGACTCCACACAAGCTAGTAGTACTGCTTTACTACAAGCAGACTAAATACGAATGATTTATAGATTATGCTGTGGAGAAAGGTGTGCTCCCAACACTCCTTGTGAGAAACAGTATGGAATCATTCTATAAAGTCAAAGGCATGCATTTGTGTAAAGAGTAGTTTTCAGAAATCTATATCTATCTAAATATGACACAGTAGTGTTTTCACTTACCTATACCAGTTTCCTACAGTTTAGTCTATTTCTGGACTGTAATTAACAATTATAGTCTGACTGCTCTGCATCATTATAAAGACTAGCTCTGACATGGAGCAAAATAAATACTTCACTTCAGTATCAGCACTTGAAGGAACTGCATTTTACATCACTGTCACAATGCTTCTTTATACCTGGTAAATCAACTGCAACTGCCTGGTATCCAGCTTCAGCAAGCTTCTCTAATGTTTTAAGGGTCAGCCAGGTCTCGGAAGAAAACCTAATGCCATGAAGTAGTAAAACAGAAAACCTAGGACACTGTTGTGATGGTTGAGCTTGACGATAAAATAAGGACTGTCCATCCACATCCACTGTGTTTTCAGTTATATTATAAGCAGTCATCATGGACACTGGAAAAGGCACAAAGAGGAAAACATTCTTAGGTACATATTGTAAATCAGCACTCAAAGGTAATTTGTTTTCTGTTCAACTTTTGCTTGTTTTCATCCTGAATACTTTCTTTGATAACTATTTAATCACATCAACATAAATCACAGTACATGATCTTGTTTACTTTACAGATATGAAATCTAACTGAACTATGACCTCTTATTTTCTTGCATAATTCATTGGTTCAAGGGTTTAACTGACAAACTGTTAACTTACTGGCTTTCAAAAGGCTTGACTGCTGTAATACCAGGTTTAGATTTACTACCATATGTGTGGACGCACTCAGCAAACGGAAAAATATTGATCCAAAAAGACTAACATGGGGATTCAATAAAGCCTACGCCGCCATTTTTTACCATGCGCATCGCAGCACTAAGCGCACGACCGCAAAATGATTTAGATTCAATAAACTCCATGTAGCAGCGCGCACTCATGCAAAAACATGGTAAATTCTGTAGCATGCAAATTACAGCATAAGTAGATTAATTGTACGGTAATGAAGCAAACCAACACAGTGGAGTGATTCAACAAGCTGTAAAGCAACCATGTAGACTCTGTGCTTGTGTTGCCTGTGAATTCGAAAACTTTTCAAATACAGCCATGAAAAGCAGTCTACACAGAAACAAGAGTAAGTAAAACTTATTACATTTGTACAGAACTGGCCTTAACATGTAACAGCAGATACATTATTATTAGACAGGGTAGATGCTACAAAAGTAGAGTAACAATAGCAACAATCCTTTTTAAGTGCCATGACATAAATGCAGCTTTGGTCCCCCACCCCCAAATGAAGAATATACTCAACTAATGTAGACAGCTAAAAGTGTAAACCCCATGAAACAGACTAATCATACTGTCATGTATGCATATGCAGTATGTAGCCGATGGAATACAGTCAACTTTTATTAAAAACTGTTTTCCTCTGTGCAGATATATAGCAAAGTAATACCCTCCCTTGTGTTTACAACATTGGGCTCCCCTTCAATTTCTCTGCCTACACAGTTGCCAACCATCAAGATTCAGGGCTGTCAGCATGGTGAAGATGCAGATGAGGTCAAAACTAGTTAGAATTGCCGAATCACAAATAATTCTAAAAGTGTAGGGATGTTCACTTCGTGCAAGCACCTCCACAGTCTTTGTTTTCAATGGATGGCAACAGTGAATGATGACATCGGGGGGGAGGTCAGAGTTACACTTTACAGAGGTGTACATGTAGGTCTGTGAAGGGGTGAAAGTGCATGTAAGCAGTGCACAATTCACAAGTTGTTTTACCCTCTATTTTTTATTAAAATGTGTCATCTCTGTCCACTTTAAGTTATTTTTTAATTATTTTTGTCATTATTTGCATGGTACCTCTCTTAGCTCAATCACGGGACATGGAGGAAAGAATGGCAGGTTTCTCTATGGTAGACATGCAACTATTCCTCTGGCAGCACGTGTATGTGTAGGACTGGAGTACAGATGGTCCTGCATTCTAAACAGCGTACACAAACTTTAAATCAATTTTTGAGCTCCATGTTTACGTAACACCATGGGGACAGAGGAAAGTAATAACAATATTGCGTGTGTTTACCTTATTAATGCATAGGTGCATGCAGCAGCATGGAGGTGCACATCGCACACATCTCATTCCAAGATGAAATCCACTGAATCTTTTATCTGTGATAACCACATTCTTCACCATTAATCAAATGCCAAAATCAATCCAACCAGGCAGCCATGCCTCCATCCATCCACAACCCCTTCTTCCCCATTTTGATATACGGGGTTGAAGTTGCCAAATCACCACTGACAATTATCTAGAACCAGTTTTAACACCATCAGATGATTAACCCTGCTACAAAAATGTTGTGATATTTAGATGTTACATGAAATGGTGGGAGGATTTTGCAAAGTAGATATGTTTCTTCCATAACGGCAAGGGTGTGCAATAATCCCATCATATCCTGCTACACATCCATGACAGAAGACCTTCTTAAACTGTTTACTTCAACACAAATGATGGCCATGTCCTAGTTAGCCTTAATCCTTTTTAACCTAGTTGAAATTTCTGTAACTTGGCCCCTTACAAACAATATGTACCTGTTTTATAAATAGTGGAATTACTATGTACTAAGATTTGTGAGGTTGCCAGGACATAATTATCTACGGTGTTGTTTTTCTTGCTTGTTACAGTTTGTTGACCGTTGCTCATATACCAGTTGGGAATCTAAGCACTGAAGAATATACTACTGTTTCACTTAAGTGCTTAAAATGTAAATCAGCAGTCATATCAATAAACTGGATAAATGTTTATTTTACCTATCACTTTCCCCTCCCTTCTCCTTCTCCTCCTACGTCTTCTTTTACCTTTCCTTGACCTTTCTGTACCTACTTTCGCCACTTTTCATTTTGCCTACTTCCCTGTTCTATATCTCACCACAGCTTTCCTTTTTCTATTAATGCTGCTAATAACAATCATAGATTATTCCAACGTAATGCATACGAAATCAGTCAGTTGATAATTTATTTTTATTTTTATTTATTTATTTGACATTTGTTAACTGGGTTGGTCCAACTCAGCCGAGGCCCATTTTCAGTGGAGACCCTAGGAGAAAATCTCCAAAGAACAAAAGACAAATACCTAGAAGTTAACTATACAATCACATAATGTAGAGAATGAGAAGTACACAAATCTTCAATGAAAAGAGTATAACAACCTTGCAATGGCATACAATAAACAAATAAGTATAATAATACAGGGTATAATAAGTAGAGCAACAAAGCTGTATTTCAGTGAGAATAAGACCATAGTTAATTAGTTGTGGTAAAGTAAAAGTGAATAGAGTATAAAGTGATTAAGGTTGTTGTTATGTGGTGGCTTGGCATGGACAGGACCAGGTCTTTTGAAGATGGTGTCTTAGCTCTCCTTTAAACTGATGTTTCTGGGGAATATTTCTTATATTGAGGGTAAGTGTATTCCAGATGTGAACAACTGAGTATTTATACAGGGACTTTCCAATATTCTTATTGGGTTTGTAAATATCAGGAAGTTGTTTATCAGTGATATGAAGGTGTCGGAGGGGAGAGTAGTAAGATACTAGTTTGGAGATAGAGGGACAGGAAGAGGGATTATAGAGAATGCAGTGTGTGGTATATAATTGGGGAAGCAGTAGCTGCTGAGAGACTTTAGGCCAGAGTAGTGTCTTGAGGGCAAAACAGTGATGGGAATAGTGAGGAAGGTTAATGGCAAATCTGGCCATTTTATTATAAGTTTGCTCAAGTTTAGACATAAGAGTAGATTGAATATTAGTAAAGACAGGGGCAGCATACAGTAGGCAAGGTCAGAGAAGGGTGTAAGTCACTGAGCCAGAGAGATTGAATATTAGTAAAGACAGGGGCAGCATACAGTAGGCAAGGTCAGAGAAGGGTGTAAGTCACTGAGCCAGAGAGATTCTGGAGGAGTGTGTAAGGAATTTTCGATTTCTGTAAAGTAGTCCAAGTTTCTGGTGGTTTTCTTAATACATTATTGGATGTGTAGGTCAAATTTAAGTTAGTCATCATTTATGGTGCCAAGTATGAGGTTCAGCTTTAATGATAGTATTGTTAAGGGAGGTAATGGCAAAGGAGGATTTATGCTGAGCCAGAGTTCTTGGGAAGAAAAGAAGAAGGATTTTTGATTTTTACGCTTTAATGCTAGTTGATTATCTGAGAGCCATGTTTCGAAAGATGAGAAGGTGTCTTGAGTGACTGCTAGCAGATTAGGAATATTATGGGCAGTGGTGATAAGTGTCAAATCATCGGCATATTGTAATAAAGTTGAGAGCTTGCAGGCAGAATGGAGTTTGTTAGTGAGATATTGAACAAGAGGGGGCACAGGACACATCCTTGAGGAACCCCTATGTTGACTGGGAGGAAGGGAGAATAGACAGTTTGCCAGTGAACAGATTGTTGCCTACTGGAGAGTTAGCTGGAAAACCACTTTATGGAGGAGCTGGAAAGATTGAGGTCTGAGAGTTTAGTTAAAAGTTTAGAGTGAGAGACAATATCAAAGGCCTTAGAAAGATCTAGGAATAGACAGGAGATCACCATGTTGTTGTCACGGGGCTCAGCTACTTTTTGAGTGAAAGAAAGAAGTGCAGTGGAAGTACTGTGGTGGGGTCTGAAGCCATGTTGGCTGGAGGTGAGCAGGTTATTGTCAAGCAGGTGTTTGAGTAGCTGGGTGTCTATGCACTTCTCAAGAATTTTGAAGATAGGGGACAGGATGGCTATGGGCCTACAGTTAGAAGGGTCAGAGTTTTCACCCTTGTGCAATGTGGAATTGTAAAGAAAGATTTCCAGATATCAGGGATGCAGGCTTCTTTACTGGAATGATTTACGAGTACGGAGACGGGGTAGGTAACAGATTCTGCAGCAATTTTAAGAAAGAAGGAAGGAAGGTAATTTATCAACCAGGGGGAACAAGGTTTGAGTTTAGACAAGAGATATTTAATGTAGGTGGTGGGTACTGGTTTACAAATAAGAAGTTATTGGGAGTTGAAAGAGGGGTAGAGGAGGCGTTGTTATTTTGAGTTAGTTTATGGATTATTTCAATGAAGTATTTAGGAGATAGACTGTTTCAGTGGCAGAATTATGTGGAAAGGAGTTAGGAGTAGTAGAGCTGCCAGGCTAAAGAAGATTATTAATGGTTGTCCAGAATTTTTTTTGGCTACTTATGTGGATTGAAAGGAGCAAAATAAATATTTCTTATCATTTTTGACAAGTTTTTTGGAGAGGTTTCTGAGCTCTTGTATTTTTGGAGTACGGCAGGGGACTTGTTTATGACCCAAGCTTTCCAGACACTGTCCCTCTTATGCATAATACAACAGGTGTATTTTGTGAGCCAAGGGGCAAAGTTAGATTTTATTTTGATTTGTCTGGTAGGTGCTAATGAATTAAGTATGTCCAGAAATATCTGAGTGAAATACATAACAGCTTCATTGAGAGGGAGATGACCAAGGAAGGACCAGTTTATGCTGGACAATTTAGAGTTAAAGGAGTTAGAATTAAAATTGGTGAGTTTATGATAGTCTCTGTAGTGGTTGTCTTTTGGAGGATACTGGGAGAATCTGTGGATGAAAGTGGGAGAGTGGTCACTCAAAGAGATTGAAAGAGTCCCAGGATTATGACAAAGGTTGGGTTCTGAGGTTATGGGGCCAGTCTAGGGTGGGTTCAATAGAGGAATTTTTGTTAGTCCTGGTAGGGGAGGAGATATGTTGGTGAAAGCCATGAAGATTGATCCTAAAACTATGAGATGTAGATGTAATTGCAGTCCGGTTAATATTAATGTCACCAAGGATAATGGTTTCATATGGGACATGCTGGGTGAGCCATGAAGAGTATGTTCTCAAGGATAGGAATGCTGCTCACTGGAGGGATATAGATAGAGGCTATGGTGAACTTTTTGTGTGAGTTAAGTTGACAGCATACAATAAAAATTTTGGCAGGCTCAAAGTTAGGTATAGAAATAGAGAGTGAGGAGAGATTAAGGTGGTCAGAGTAGAGGATGGCAACACCTCCACTCCTTTTGTTAATTCTGTCACAGAAAAATATATTATAACCTGGGGTAGAATTTGGTATTTGTAATATGTGGTTTAACCAGGTTTCTGACAGGGTTAAGATATGGGGGGGGGGGGGGTTAGCGATCAAGGAATGCAGCTCTGTAATTTTACTTACTAGGCTTTGAATATTTAAAGTGTAAATATTTAATATTTTAAGAGAGGAAGAGGGGTGGAAGGTGAGAGATAGTGAGATGAGGTGTGTGAATATCAGAGGTAGAGGTAGGTGGCCCTGGAATGGGATGGATGCCCCCATCCAGTAACAGTGTATTCATGAAAGTAATGAAGTGTTTGAAGAGGTCAAGGATATCAGTCCTTCTTGATCTTGCATTAGAGGGGAGTGAGGTGTATGGCGAGGTATTAATCTTGAAAAAGTTTGATGGTGTTAGGTGAAAGAGAGATGGAGAGATCAGCTGTGAGAGTGCAGGGAGTTAAATTTAATGAAAGTGGATGGTGGTAGTTGATATGACAGTGCAGTGTTTTAAGAGGTTCATAGGGAAAGAAAGAAAAGAAAAGAAATGGAAAGACATACATGTGTCATGATAGAGGTAAAACAGAGGTGGAGATGTAGCATGTGTGACTTAAACAGGTAGGTCGGCTTATGTACCAAAAAATGAGGAATGGGTGTATTTAAATGCAGTGAGTATATGAAAGTTAGAGATAAAGAAGGAGGAGAATGTAGGGAGGGCAAAGGTTAATATGGTGTAAAATAGAAGGGACTAGGTTGTTGGGGGTGTGGAAAAATAGAGCAGATTATTAATAGCTGGAGAAGGTGGAATACTTACAGGGATAGGAAGGGGTGTGGTATAGAGAATAGAAAACTAAGGAAACAGGGGTGGGTGGAAATGGGGGTGGCGTGAGCCCGAGTGTAGCAAGGGTGAATGGAGCAGGCTGGCCCCAGTGGAAGAATCAACGGAATGAGAGAAAAAAAACAAATCAGACAAACTGATGTGTTGCAGGTAAGTAATACACTTCCCACACTATGTTCCGAAATTGTTTAGTTGTTGTTGTAACAACAATTGTTTAGCGAGAACATCTAATTACATTTGCAGGTCCTTAGGACCGTTTTAGCTCATCAGAAATACACGTAAATTATATGGTGTTTTACGTCAGAGCCTCTGTGCTTTAACTGCTAGAGAGGATGTCTAGGACACAATGCATGACAATTCCTTGTATAATGTTGCCATCTAGTGGCCAAAATGGGGAACTTCAACTTAAAATGTGATGAGCTTTAGGAGAGAAAAAAAAAACGATCTCAGGGGAGTCCCCTGTGAGTGTGCTAGCCACTAACAACTGGATATTACAACAACATTTGAGAAGACAGTAGGCTAAGTCCTACATTATTTGAAAGAGGGATACTCGTCCCTATTTATAAGCTCTGAAGTTTCCTGGGCTTCCAAGAGGGCACAGTTCAAGACAGCAATAGTTCAGGCTGCAGAGAGGGGAGGAGCACCCATGATATCTGGGAGGGTGTATTACGTTATCTGAAAGAGGGATACTTGTCCCTATCTATAAGCTCTGAAGTTTTCTAGGCTTCCAAGAGGGCACAGTCTGAGACAGCAATAGCTCAAGCTGGAGAAAGGGAAGGAGCATCCACGATATTTGAGAGGATGTATTACTGGCAAGCACACTACGCAGTAGACTTGGAAGGCTTCCAGTAGAGGAATTAGTGATTTAAAAAATAAACTGTTGTAATAACTGCACTAGCCAAACATTGATATAATAACCAAGGAAATTATTTTTTGGGTCTAGTGTATTACCGCTCATTTAACCAACAGGCATTTTAACTCCAGTTATGGATTTCTACTGCCTTATTAGAAGGATTTATCATGAAGGCATACATATTTTACACACCAGTCCTTTGTAATTACTGTGATCCTATGAAGAAGAAATATGATATACTTAGATTAATTTCTGAAATATGACAGATGGCTAACCTAATAGGTGACGAGACTCACTGGATGAAGATTCAACTTATCACTATGAAACTCTGTGAACCTTTCCACATAAAATCAGTGCCAGTAGAATTTCATTGCATGCAAAATCTGTGGGATTTTCTATTTCCTTTGTAGTTGTGTGACTGTGGACGTTTTGTGACCCACCCCCCTACACAAAGTGCTTTTTGTGAGTTTTATCATTACAGATAGCCCTTTAGCAATAAGGTCTGTAACAGTCGATGTAAGCCATGCTTCGTTTATGTGTGTGTGTGTGTGTGTGTGTGTGTGTGTATAAATATATATATATATATATATATATATATATATATATATATATATATATATATATATATGGGTCACCTTTAGATGCCCGACAACGCGTTCCGCCGACACGGAATCAGACGGGACGAAAACACCGACAACGCAGATGACCGACAAGGTGAGAACCCGACGGACTCGGTAAGTGTGCGATCGAGTGAGGGATTTAGTGTTAGGGAGCGGACAGGTAAGTGTGCGATAGTGAGGGACTATGGGTTTAGGGGTGGGTTAAGTGAGTTAGGGTTAGGGTGCAGGTAGGGTGTGTGTGCGATAGTGAGGGACTGTGGGTTTAGGGGTGGGTTAAGTGAGTTAGGGTTAGGGTGCAGGTAGGGTGTGTGTGTGATAGTGAGGGACTGTGGGTTTAGGGGTGGGTTAAGTGAGTTAGGGTTAGGGTGCAGGTAGGGTGAGTGTGCGGTAGTGTCGGATCTTGGGGTTACGGGTGGGTAAGTGAGTTAGGGTTAGGGTGCAGGTAGGGTAAGTGTGCGGTAGTGTCGGACCTTAGGGTTAGGTTTGGGTTAGGGATAGTGCATATGTTATGTAGTGTACTGTGTTGTTTACGTGTAGTGTGTTGCTGTAATGGTTTTCGGTGTTTTGCGTTGTCGGCGTTTTTTGTTGTCGGTCTTTTGGTGTCTGCGAAACGCGATTTTGAGGATATAAAGGTGATCCATATATATATATATATATATATATATATATATATATATATATATACATATACACACACACACACACACACACACACACACACACACACACACACACACACACACACACATGGGTTGCCCAGCATAGACTGAATTCTACTTTGCTGGGCCTCTGTATTGTCAACCCACATTAGTCAAAATATACCGATGGTCAACATATGTGCGAGATCAACAGTCTCTGGGGTAGGGGGAATGCTTCTCACTCAGTAGACTTTCTCTACATATCCTCATTGAAAACTTGCAATCATCTGTTTAGTCATCACGACTGGCTTTACGGGTTGCTAAGAAGTATCTGCTTTATAGATAAGGGCAGAGGGTCTATATTAGATGAACAAAAGATTAAAATGCTGAGTACAACATGCTCAACACACTTTAATCAAATTCTCATGTAATAGGATGCTGAAGATGCCAAAAATAGGAGTTTCAAATTACTTGGCTATGTCACTGAATTTGACTTGTGGCATCAATACGCTAACCTGTCTCAAATGGCCAGGTAAGCAAATTCTTTCCTCGTGAAAACCAAGAAATTGCCCTTTCCCCAATGAGAGCGATTTCGGAGCTGGCAAAATTTAGTTAGGGGGGTGGGGGGGGTGAAGCCCCCCACCGTCTCCTAAAAAGCAGAAGAGTGTTTTTAGATATGAAAGGTTTGAAATAATGTGAGCAAGTAGGGGTGTACATATATTGGTAGTTTCTATGTGTCTCGTATGTCAGTACAGGGAAGGTGTTGGCCAAACAAAATCTTTCGATTACTTGATTTTCAGCCATTTCAGTTTCCGATTAGATGAGCATTTGATTAAAGTGTGTCAAGCATGTTGTACTCGACATTTAAATCATTCGTTCATCTAATATAGACCCAAGGGCAGCCTATTCCAGAAGCAGGGTATACATTAGATTAGGTATTTGTCATGCCATTTATTGTTGATGCGGTAGCATAAGTATAGGTCTCTAGAATGGGCGTTTGCTTTATCACTTGTTCTGTTTAGGTGAAGGAGTTCCAAGTGCTGGGTCATTCGTAAGCATGGAAGGCTAAGCAGAGATTGCTACTCAGGAATCTGTATGACACTAAAAGGGACAGGGATTAGGGGCTGGTGTAATGGTTAAGTTGTTTACCTCACAGTCACAATGTACAGGGCTTGATTCTCACCTTTGAAAGGGAAATTGGATAGGTTTAAAATGGCCTACAAGGGCAACTAACCTAATACTTATGAATCTCATTTAGGTACTTGACAAGACACATGCCAAATAGTGAATTATGTTCAATGATGGACCTAATAAGAGATGAATAAAGTAGAAATACAGTTGTGTCACACTTACCATAATTGTAGATGTTCAAGTAAATCAATGTTGCAGTACTGATCCTGCCCGATTTCCAGAATCTTTTCATCATCCCTAGCCGACAGATAACCAATGGCTGACATTCAGACATCAGAGTATAACAGGGGCATCCATTGGCGCCACCTTCAGGACTTTCTAGACAGCGAGCAGCAGTCTGATGCTTGAGGACAGTACAACCCTTGCGCACGTCACCAAAGACTTTCTTGGATGGAAATAGAGGAAAGACCAGGTATATGTACGTAGAAAGAGGAATAAAGAATAATATGGCTACCCATCTGATGTAATTTCTTCACCCACCCTAGTCCTAGCATGGGAAAGGTTAGGAGATGCCATCAGACTGAGAGATAAAAGGGTGGGAGTTTGTACTGCAACATTAATCTACTCAAACATCTACAATTATGGTTAAGTGTGACAGAATTGTACTATGTTATTTGTAGTTAATGGTGTAGCACAGATCCTTAGGAGGACTCCCAAAGCTACTAGTCGGGGACAGGCAGTCCGTTAGCCCCTGAGAGAGCAGGTTTTGTAGAACAGCAGTTGCAAATCCTGTTTTTACCCTGGAGGTATTGCCTAAATGATAGTGCTTAGTAAAAGTGTGGACAGATGTACATGTGCCAGCTTCCAGGATAGCCTGTGCAGGAACATGTTTGAGGAAGACAGTGGTGTCTGCACTGTGTCTGGTGGAATGCACCCTGACATGATTTGGTACTGGCTTACCATGATAAGCATAAAAAAGAAGATTATTTTTATTTATTTTTAACATTTGTTTAACAGGAAAGTCCAACTTGGAACACAGCCAATTTTTAGCAGAGGCCTTGGGAGAAATGTTGTAGATGCATGTCTTTGTAACATGGAAGGAAACCGGAGTACCTGGAGAAAACCCACACGAATGCAGGGAGGACATGCAGACTCCACACAAAAGTGCCTTCCAGCCGAGAATTGAACCAGAGAGCCTCTTGCTGTGAGCCGACAATGCTACCGCTGCACCACTGCGCCATGATGCAGTTGGCTATCCATTAAGAAACAGTCTGTTTGGTGATAGGCCTACTTTCTTTTTCTTCTGCAAAGGCCACTAGTAGTTGGTCTGTCCTGTTGGGAAACTTTTTGTTTAGGTAACATCTGATATGATCGGAGGGTTTACAACCAGGGAATGAAATATGTATTCTGCTTATTCTTAGGAAAGAGCACTAGTAAATGAATAGCTTGGTTCAAGGAAAGTTCTGACACTACTTTAGGAATAAATTACAGATTAGCTATAAGGGTAACCCTGCCCCTAAGGAAAACAGTGATGGTTCCCTGCACATCAAAGCTTGTGGCTCGGATAACGATATGGCTGAGGTGATAGCTATGTGTAGGGTGGTCTTCCAAGTGAGCATCTTTAGAGGCTCAGATAAGTTAACTTCTCTAAAACATAGTTTAAATCCCAGGTATGGATATGTTTTTTCCAGGGGATGACTGAAGGTGAATGACTCCTTTGAGGAAAGTCTTCATGTGCGAGTGGGAATAGATCGGAGGGGAGTAGGAAAGGCATGCAGAGACAGCTGAAGCATGAACCTTAATACTGGAGTAAGAGACACTTTGGTAGAATAACCCTAACTGGTATTGGCATAGAAGGTTTATGTCTGCCTCTGATGGGTTAAAAATGTTGTTATTGCACCACAGGTTAAAATTATGACTCTCTCAGGATACACAACACTTCTCTAGAACAGGTGGTATTATACGGGGTCAGAAATCAATCCTCCAAGCTGTTAATTTGAGTGCCTTCAGGTCAGGCTGAATGACCGTCCCTTTTATCAGAGTGAGTATGTCTATCACTTGTAGTAGGATGAAAAATCTTCCTTCATTTAGGGTCCAGAGGAGGGAGAACCAGTGTTGCCTTGGCCAGAAAGGGACTATAAGAATCATGCTTGGCTTGTCTGACATCACCTATATCAGTGCCCTGGGTATCAGTGGAGACGGTGGGAAGGCATAAAAAGAAGAGACCTGTCCACATGAAGGAGAAGGCATCTGTTCTTCATGTCCCTGTCTGTTGGGTTATTGAGCAAAACCTTAGGAGTTACCCGTTGTGCTTGGCAAACAGGTCTATGTTGGGGGTCTCCCACTAGATGGGTGATGTCCTGGAAGCTCTCCCATTTTAGCATCCAATCACTGGGTCCAGAATATCCCTGCTCAATGAATATGCTAGGGTGCTGCTTTGGCCCAGGATGTAGGATGCTATCAAAGTCAATTTCAATCGTTGTGCCAAGATCTAAATCTTTGTTGTTAGAGTACAGAAGTGATAGGAGTGAGTTCCCTTTTGTTTGATGATGTAGCACTTAACTGTGGCATTGTCCATATAACCTGCAGTGTGCCTGGGGAGAAATAACTATAAAAGGCTTTCATAGCAAGAAAGGCTGCCAGCAATTCCTTTTGGTTTATGTGAGTTTTTTTTTTTTGGTCTGGAGTCTAGACCTCCTAAACCTTCAAAGGGCCTAAGTGTGTTCCCATGCTACCTGTGAACTCTTTGTGGTGATGGACTTGTCTGTCTCTAGTAGGGAAAACAATGCACCTGAATTCAACTTGATAATGTCGTTCCACCAAAGTAGCTCTCTTTTGTGGCATGGTAAAAGAGGCACCTGGGTTTTCATGAACTGAGAGTGTTGCTCTGAGGAGTTTTTCAGAAACCACTGAGGTTTCCTCATATGAAGTTTTGCCACGGAGATCATTAGGATACATGATTTCATGAACTCTAGGGACCTTAGACACTTCCTGGCTATGATGGCCTGCTTTGTCAGTAGGTTGAGGAGGAATTCTGTCAGGCAGGCCATCTCATCTTAGGGCAAGAATGCCTTCTATTGAACACAGTCTATCAATCCACTGAAGAAGAGGATTTTTGTCTGGGGTTGAAGATGGAACTTGCAAAATGAGGGTGAGCTCTAACCTCTCAAAGCAGTCCGTGATAGTCTGAAAGGCTATTTGAAGTTCCAAGATAGTTTGTGTGCTACAACTGGAGCTAGACATTTGGAATGGTAAAGCATAGACTTGGTAGTGGGAACCTGCTGCTATACACTGAAGGCATCTTTGATGTTCCTTTCCTCTAGAAACATGAAGATAGGCATCTTTCAGGTTTTCTGTAACCATGTATGCTCCTAGAAAGACAATGAGCAACAGTTTCTGTAGGGTCAACATCTTGAACTTGGGAATATTTAGGAACTTGTTTAACTTGGAGAGGTCTAAAATGGGTATCCAAGTACCTTCTTTTATTGGTACTTGGAAAAGTCTTGAGTAGAAACCTGTTGCCTCCTCCCCCACAGTGACTGGAATGGATAGATCCCAGTTGCAAAAGCTCTTGCAGGACTGGTGGAAGGAGAGCTTCTTGTTCCTTTGGCACTTTGGTATCCTTAAGAAGGCAGGTCTCTTTCTGTGATGAAGTAACTTTTTTCTATGATGCTTAGTTCCCACAGTTGTGAAGTGATGTGTTTCCACTGGTGAATAAAGGGAGAGAGTCTTCCTGCTATTTGGAATGGGGGAAGGGAAGGTGTGGCTAGTCACAACTATTCTCTTTGGTGCGTAGAATCCTTGGGACTCCCAGGCCTGCAGCACTGCTTGGGTTGCTATTTTCTGGACTGTCTTGCCCTTTTAGATCAAGGAGGCCTTCCCTTATCTTGCCTGAGTGGCAAAGGCCAAGATTTGGAAGGGTAATTTATATTATATTGAGGGAGTGGGGACAAATAAAATTCCTTTACAGTCTTTATTTGTTTTTCCTTCTTATTCAATTTCTCGAAAGCCTTCTCTGCAGGAGCCCAAAAAGGAATTCTTTATCCAATGGGGAGTCCAAAAGATCAGCCTTTACTTGGTCAGAAAGTGACTGTGTCCTAAGCTAAGCATGCCTCTTAATGACAGAGTCAGCAGCTGCAGACCTGCATGAAGCATCAAATGCATCTTAACTTCACTTCAGGGAATGCCTGGAAACCAGCAGTGCTACTGTAGCTGTCTCCTGTATTCTCTTTAGTGGGAACTTATCTGCAGTGTCTCTACTTTGTAAATAATTTACTGTTGCAAGGACTCCAAGCACTTTAACATGTGGAATTGATAGTCAAGAGCCCTCATAGATAGGGTAACAGATGTATATGGCCATTTTTACAAACCTGTCCAGTAGTCTACTTTTCCTGTCATTAGGAAGGGGATGTCTAGTAGCAGGTTTTAGGTGCATCCTTAGTGGCTTCAGTGGACACTACAGATGGGTCAGCATATGGGTTCCTGTAGATAAGTTTTTGAGAGACAAGCACTCTGTAAAAATTATCAGGCTTCCTTGGTGAAGGGGACGAACAGCCTGGGTGAAGAGAGATGTCCTCAAAAACATCATCTAACACAACATGGACTGGAGGGATAGCCAGTAGTATGGGTGTTGGCAGACTTAGTAGTTGCCTATAATGAGTCTGAGGTTGGGAGAGTTCCTTAGTCTACAACTGAAAATCTTCCATCATCCTATGAAGTGTATCCACAAAGGAAATATCTTCAAGGGGAGAAGCTGAGGAGACGGTATTGTTAGAGAAAATGTACAAATTGTGTAGTGTACAATTCCACACCTAAAGGGTTAAGAGTTAATACATTTATTCTATGTAAAATGTGTAAATACTGGTGGTCTCTGTAAAAGCTGCTGATGCCTGAAAGTCTGTTGTTCTTGCTATGGAATGTTGAGATAGGGGCCTCACACTAGCGACAGATAAATGTTGTGTCAAGAAGAGACAGTTAAAGGACCATTACTCAGAAACTGGGTTTGACAGGTTAAGCCCAGTTGTCAAACTGAATTTTGAGAAATGTTTTGTAGGTCAGCAACTACCTGATAAGCACCTGCTGTGTACGTGCAAAGAACTGTATAAAAGCAGCAGGCTGAGCTATTGAAAATCAGGCAAACCTTGTACCTACATGCTTTGTCTCCTTGCTGCAAGTAATAAAGGATGCCTTGCTGAACCTTACGTGAATTGATCTTTGTATTTTCTTTAACAGATTGATCCTTCCAGCCGGAGCTCTCTCTTCACCTCGGATCAGACGGCCAGGTGGCTGAAACCGTACGGGGAAGAAACCAAATCAGTTCTTCTGCAATATAAAAGACCTCTGATTGAATTGTTGTCAAAAGAGGCCAGTCACCTTCTGATCTGCGATTGAAGGACGGGTATCTGCGAATCAGTGGTCAATCACGTAGGCTTAGGTAAGGTGGTTTTTGCTATTCTGTTTTATTCAGTCAGGAAAAGGAAAATGCACTAATTTCTGTTAGATTGTATTTTATTCAGTCAGGGACAGGAAAATGCATTTCTGTTAGATTGTATTTTATTCAGTCAGGGACAGAGAAAAACTGCAGTTCTGTCATAGACTGGGTGAACAGGATAGTAGAAGTTTAGACAGTCATTCTGAAGAGACTATAACAAAATCAGTGGTACACGTAAAAATTGAAGGTAATAGGCAGAATTACTAAAAGATAACTACGTAGTGAGCAAATGGGTAATTATATCTCTGGTGCGAAAACATCAGAAGACCCACCATTAACAGAAGATGGTAAATATATGCAGGTACAGCGCGCAGATAATGTTAGATATTTTACAAAATGGGTAACTAAGTATGATTTTGACGGAAAATTAGATAAATCCTCGCTTCTCAAACTGATAAAACAATTAAAAGCAGATTCCAAGAGGCGAGTTAAAAACAGCGGCAATTAGGGATTCCCCAGGCACACAGATGGCTGGAGGAAGCAAATCGAAGAGACCAAAATGACAAAAACTCTAAAACAATGTTTTTAGATAAAGAGGATGACCACCCAGTACTAGCTTCAGCACCCCCTCCCCCACCAACATACGGGGCAAATAATCAACACAGAGCACCTCCTCTATATTCTGTAGTTACAGGAGGTGAGGACTCTGTAAAAATAAAACTAGTAAAAGTTAGGGGTCCAATAGGGACTAGGTCCAAAACAAAAAACACAGATGATGATGATAAAAATCTCAAAGTCTGGCGATTGTTTAGTGAAACCCAGGCCATGACTAGTGGGGAAGAAGAAGAACTCTATCCTCTTATTGAAGTACCTAATCCCAGAGCAGGTCAGGATAACCAAAACCCCACTTTATTAGTATATAGACCCTGGAGTCCCAAAGATATTCGGAAGGCCACTGAGGGTATTCCTCACCCTAGGGTCAACTTTCAAAAATTTTCAGAGGACCAGCAAGGTATGAGGTTAAGCTATAACCTAAATGGAGAAGAGATAGAAAAAGTGGTAAGACAAATTATAGGTCCAGACTGGCACATGGTCTGTGGTAATTGGAATCCTCGTGACACTCAGCGGAGACCCCTTCCGCATAACGATGTAGGATTAAATGCCCAGATAACAGACCTTACAAACCGAATTTCTGAAAAGTGGCGACCACGGGCAGACTGGACCTGCATTAACCAGTGTATTCAACAAACAGGGTGAATCAGTTGACCGTTATTTTGCTAGGCTCATAGAGTGCTTTAATAATCATTGTGGGATGCCAATCCCTGACAACCAAGCAGTAGACTCCCCCTATGAACAACAGTTAAAAAATGCCTTTCTGAAGGGGAGCAGTGCTCCTATTAGTAGTTTTATTACAAAACACATGGTAGATCATCGTACAAGCAGATTGCAACCACTGCTTGAGTATGCAAGGCATGCTGAGAGGCACTTTAATAGCAAAAAGAAAAAGAAGATGCAGGTATTTTCATTAGAAGATGGGGCTGAGGTATACGTGGTACAGCCAGGGAAAAAGGGCAAAAATAGGGAAGGTAGGTGGCCTGACCAACGGTCAGAAGATTTTGTGGGTCGTAAAAAGAGAGGAGAATGTTTTAAATGCAGGAAGAAAGATCACGTGGCAAGGGATTGCAAAAGAAATAATAGGTCAAGGACGGATGAACAGGAAGGTGATGACTGACTATATGATAGTCAGGAAGCACAGGGAAAGGTTACAATACAAAGCAGGATAAATGGTAATGTAGAGGAAGCACAGGATGGTGAAGCGGATGACAATGAAAATGAAAGTGATGAGGTGTTAGACTTGGCACTTCTGTGCTTGGAAATCTTTTTAGCAGACATCAAACCAGAAGTCACCTTTTTGGTGGAAGGGAGAGAGGTTAGCTTTTTGTGTGATTCTGAGGCTTCACGGACACTGATACATCCCTCTGAAATACCAGAGTATACACGATCTTCGGATTACATATTTGTTAAGGCTGCAAATGGGCAGCTATACCGGGAGCCTCTCTCACACAAAATTATAATCACAGATCCTGTAACAGGGTTGACACAGAGAAGCAAAATTGTAGTGTCTGCAAAATGCCCAGTAAATCTCCTAGTCAGAGACTTGATGCAGTTATTTGGCTTAGCGATGGTTCCGACTATACAAGGGATGCAAGCACAACGACAGACTGACATCTGCAAAGTGCATGATGCCTGCGTAGACCAGTCAAGAGATGAGATGTTTTACTGGTACAGTCAGGACCTGGTTACTACTGACCCAAGGACTGTAAGCAAAGAATTAATGGATTTGGCCATTAGTAAATTTCCCTCGTTAGATATTAAGAAGCAGCCATTACTGCACTGCACCCTGTATTTTCATGACACACAAGGGCCAGATGAAGACTACAGAGATAAGCTGTTTAAATATCCCACAGCAAGGCTAGTGTTACATAACCTATGCTGGGACACAATGGGAAATAGCAAAACCAGCTGCTCTCTGCCTAAATAAATAACAGGACTTTACAAATCTGACCTCCTACCACATGTAAGCCTCACTAAAGACAGAAACAAAAAATGGGTAGAATTGGGCAGGAAGATTACCGGATGGGAAAAACAGACCAGGGAGGAACTCTCGGAGCAGGGAGTACAGGTACAAAAATTGAATGGGGTAACTCAAACTAAGCCAGCAGTACACCTGCATTTTCGAAAAAATAACTGACAAATACTCCTGTTAAAGGAGGAAGAGAATGCCCTGAAAGGTATTCCAGACAAACTGCGGTCCACAGGGAAATCAGATGTAGGCCTTATTCGCATGGCAAGACCAGTGGTGATTACACCAAAATCAACATTTAGACCTCAAAAACGTTAATATCCACTGAGAAAAGATGCAGAGGGAGGGATAAAGCCCATTATAGCTGCACTCCTCAAAGGTGGTGTGTTAATTGAATCTCCTGATTCACCATGTAACACACCTTTGTTCCCAGTTAAAAAGGCAAATGGAGAGTGGCGCATGGTTCAAGACCTGCAGGCTGTAAATGAGGCAGTAATTCCTAGGGCACCTATGGTACCTGATCCGCATACACTCTTAAATGTGTTAAAACTCCATCAGAAATATTTTTCTGTAGTAGATATTAGCAATGCATCTTTCTCCATTCCGATACATCCGGACAGTAGATTCTGGTTTGCATTTATGTTTCAGGGTAAAAGATACACATACACTCGACTACCGCAGGGTTATTGTGAGAGCCCCATGATATTCTCACAAGAGATGTCAAGTAACTTAGCAAGCTTTAGCCCACCGAAAAATAGTCAAATCCTGCTTTATGTAGATGATATCTTATTAGCAGCTCCCACTTTACAAGCTTGCCGAGAAGACACGCTAGCATTGCTACGATTTTTAGCTGCTGAGGGACACAATGTGAATAAGGAAAAATTGCAACTTTGGAAAGAACAGGTCCGATATTTGGGCTATATAATATTTGATGGAGGTAGAACCTTGGATGAGGATAGAAAAATAGCTATTTTGCAGGCTGCAAAACCCATTACCAAAAAGGAAATTATGCCCTTTTTGGGTACGACTAACTTCTGTCGAAGTTGGATTCCAAAACTATGCTTTGGAAGTGGCACCCTTGTCTGACCTCATATACAAAAAGCCTATGGCAGCACAGGACCCAGTGATTTGGACACCAGAGGCAGATTTAGCCTTTTGTAACTTGAAACAGTTAATAGCGTCCTCTTTTGTCTTGGGGTTACCAAATTATCTAAAGTGCTTTTTTCAAACCGTAGACTGTAAGCAAGGCTACATGACATCAGTCCTGATGCAACAACATGGGGATAAGCAACGTCCCATTGCTTACTATTCATCACAGTTAGATCTGGTGGCACGGTCCTTACCCCATTGTGTTCAAGTGGTTGTTGCAGCTGCTATGGCAGTGCAGGCTTCGGCCTCAGTGGTTTTGTTTCATCCACTCACCCTTAGGGTCCCTCATGCAGTAGCAATTATTTTGTTACAAGAGAAGGTAGCATACCTTTCCCCAGCTAGACATCTCTCCTGCATGACTGTTTTGCTGAGCCAGCCTCACATGACAACTGAATGGTGCACAACCCTGAATCAGTCAACTCTACTCCCTATCCCTGTAGATGGTACTCCACATCACTGCCTACAGGAAATTGAGCAGACGACATTACCTAAAAAAGACCTCACAGATATACCTTTGACAGATGTTGATCTGACATATTATATGTAGATGGCTCATGCAAAAAGAACCCAGCAAGACAGAACCTAGTGGGTTATGCTGTAGTATCTGACACAGGTTATCGAGGTAAAACCCGTACCACAACATTTGTCCGCACAGGCGGCAGAATTGATTACACTCAATCGTTCATGTATTTTAGCTAAAGGTAAGCGTGCAAATGTTTTTACTGACAGTCAATATGCTTTTTCCATGGTGCATGTGTTTGCACAGCAATGGAAAAACCGAGGTATGATTACATCAACTGGTAAATCCATAAATCATGCACAGCTCATATTAGATCTTTTAAAATCCATTCAATTGCCTCAGTGTTTGGCTATCTGCAAATGTGCAGCTCACAGAAAACAGCAGGATGCTATTTCAAAAGGTAATGCAAGAGCTGACGCTGCTGCAAAGCAAGCAGCCGCAGAAGCTTGTTTACACCTTGAAGAAGATTTAGAACCCTCTGAAAGTCTAAATTTGGACATGCTACAAACAATGCAATCATTGACCACACAGGTAGAAAAAAGGCGTTGGTTAAAGCAGGGGGCCATCTTCAGAGACGGTTTTTACATTTCGAAAGAAGGGAAACCAATATTACCCTCTAATCTTTTTTGGTATGCAGCATTATTGAGCCATGGACAGTGCCATGTCTCAACAGGGGGAATGGTACAGATAGTGAACCAGGTGTTCACTGCATATGGATTTTCAAACTACTCTAAAAAATTTTGTTTAGCATGTCAGATTTGCAATCAATATCATGCACAAGGAGCAGTATGGCCCAGTCAAGGGAGTTTCCCCACACCTCCATACCCGTTTCACACCATTTGCATGGATTTTATAGAGTTAAATAAATGTGAAAATAAGAAGTACTGCCTTGTCATTGTAGATATGTTCTCGAGGTGGGTGGACGCTTTTCCAACCAGGAACCTGGATGCAGCCGCAGTAGCAAAGGTTCTGGTGAAAGAAATTATTCCTAGGTTTGGCATTCCGGAGAGAATATATAGTGACAACGGAACACACTTTGTAAACCAAACTATACAACAGCTGAGTAAGTTTTTTGGTATTTCTCTAAAAAATCACTGTGCTTATCATCCTCAGTCTGCAGGGTTGGTCAAAAGACATAATGGTATACTTAAAAGTAAACTGAGGAAACCAATGGCTGAAACTGGGAAAACCTGGCTGTACTGTTTACCCCTGGCACTGCTGAACATGAGAACAGTTCCCTCAACAAAAGGGCTGACTCCATATTAGAAACTGTATGGGAGGGCGTATTGTACACCGCAGTGGAAACCTCTCATGCCTTCAGACCAGGAAGCTGATCTTACATTAGCTGAATATTTGAAGAAACTGTTAAATTCTAAACATTTGTTGCAGTCTAATTCTGTTTCAGGTTCAGAGCAGACTAAGACACTTGAAGTAACAGTGACTCCAGGAGACTGGGTGTGGATCAAAATCATGAAGAGGAAGAACTGGGCATCACCAAAGTGGGAAGGTCCCTACCAGGTGCTTCTTTCGACACAGACTGCAGTCAAGATTGCAGAACGAGCTTTATGGATCCACCTGACACACTGCAAGTTAGTGAAGAAATTCAAATTGGGTAAAGATCTTACCTCTCCACCGGGACCCTAAGCACAAAAGTCTGGTTACAAAGGGGGGTCAGATCAATAGGAACTGATCCATCTCAAACTCAGTGAATCAATCATCAGTGCTAAGGTCCTATAGGGAAGAGAATAAGATTAAGAAAACCCCAAACGTGAAAATGATTGCACCAGAGAAGAAAACTGTATTCCATCTTATAGATAGAGTACAGGAATGACAACCGTTTCCACAGAAGCACTGTGTGGCAATTTTGCTGACTGTTATTGTGGTCATTGTTTTCCTGCTATGGCCAGTTCTCTTCTCCGCCACATTTACTGAACCTAGCAAGCATGCAGCATGGCATCCTGCCTTCAACACATATCAGGCTATCAAGTACATATATGCAGATACCCTTAATGTTTCAAATTGTTGGGCCTGTGCAGCTATACCAACTGCACATGGAGGATTACCTTTAATGGCGTCTCCACTAAATGTTACCGAGACATGGACAAGCTTGTTGAACAACACGGTTAATATCATGTCTGCAAATGCGGCCGCCTTATAGCTGTCCCTCCGTTAAAACGGAACTGTGTGTTTTCAAAAACTTGGTAAAACTAGGGTAGGGTGGAGCCATTGTAACAAAACAGTGGTTTATAAATGCACTGCAGGCAATTCGGGTTGTGTGGCAAATTTCTCATCTATAAGAAAACTTGTTAAAAACTCTATAGCTAACTTTGCCCAGGAAATGGAAAGTGTCTATTCGAAAATGTTCCGAGGACTGCAGGACTTTGGGGATCGCTTCGAGTTTATCAACATCACCATTAAAGTGGAAGATTGTTATTTTGTGTGCGGAAAAAAAGCATACAAATGGCTACCGGGAAATTGGTCCGGCAGCTGCTTCCTGGGTTACTTAGTCCCAGCTATCACCTCGAGGGAAGATCCGAAATGTTCGAGAGGTAAAAAAGCCTACTAATCCTGTAGGCCAGATCGATGCATCATGGATATATTACCATGACCTGGCTCACGGCAGTGACAAAGGACTGGCGCACATGGATCTCGGTGACGACATCATATCTTGGGCCGGCATAATACTTCAGTATGGAGCAGTAAAATCGATGTGGGAACTGAGAAAGCTGTCCAAGCTGCTTGAAACATTAAGCAACGCAACCTTCTCTGCCCTAGAATTGGTGACAGATGAAATGACAGCTATGAGAGCAGTAGTGCTTCAAAATCGTATGGCTCTCGATTTCACCCTGGCGGCAAAAGGAGGTACTTGCACTTTAATCCAGGAGGAATGATGTTCATTTATTCCAGACAATGAACACTAAATAAATGGCCATCTTGAAGTGATCCAGCAAGTATCTGCCTTGACCAAGCCAGGTCAAAACCCGCTGACAGACTTTTTCCAGAGATGGTTTTGGGGATGGGGCAGTGTCCTAATGAACCTGTTGATCGCCATTTGCGTTGGAGCAGTGATATTGATGTTTTGTGGATGCTGTTGCGTCCCCTGCATGTGTGGACTGGTAAAAAGCACTATCGATGCCTCAGTCACAAAAACCTTGTACCAACAAAGTACTGAATATGAAGAACTACTAAAATTGGAAGCAGAGGAATATTTTTTTTTGAGCCTAAGCCGAATGACTCTCTGACTGCAAGGCCCTGGATGGAAATGGTCAAGAGATGAAATAGACTTGTTTTAGACTCATTAAACAATAAGAATAAAGTATTAAAAGGGGGGAAATGTTAGAGAAATGTACATATTTTGTAGTGTAGAATTCTGCACCTAAAGGGTTAAGAGTTAATACATTTATTCTATGTAAAATGTGTAAATACTGGTGGTCTCTGTAAAAGCTGCTGATGCCTGAAAGTCTGTTGTTCTTGCTATGGAATGTTGAGATAGGGGCCTCACACTAGCAACAGATAAATGTTGTGTCAAGAAGAGACAGTTAAATGACCATTACTCAGAAACTGGGTTTGACAGGTTAAGCCCAGTTGTCAAACTGAATTTTGAGAAATGTTTTGTAGGTCAGCAACTACCTGATAAGCACCTGCTGTGTACGTGCAAAGAACTGTATAAAAGCAGCAGGCTGAGCTATTGAAAATCAGACAAACTTTGTACCTACATGCTTTGTCTCCTTGCTGCAAGTAATAAAGGATGCCTTGCTGAACCTTACGTGAAATTATCTTTGTATTTTCTTTAACAGTATCATAATAAGATAATTCCTCCTCATTCTTGGATTCTGAAGAATCAGACTCTTCCAGAAAGGCAACATCTCCTGGTCTTTCATTGGAAGAGGTTAGCAGGGTATTCTACATTGCCTGGCTGGGCTTCCCGGACTTCATAAAGGCCATCAATTAACGAGCAATTTTTAGTAAATCCTGAGTTTCAACCTGAGCAGTAGTAGCAGACAAATGGGATGTAGGCTGCGGAAGACTGACTGTTTATTTTGGTTTAGGAGTCTGTTTAATAAGGGAGGACTCTGTCCTCTGTTGGATGACCTAGACATTGATCCTGATAAGGTGCGGAAGAAGAACTTTCTCCCTTGGTAATCAAAGTTCAGATGTTGGAAAATGAGGTCAGCTGAGTGACCTCAGACCTGACCAATGTAGAACTTGGACAGAGTAAAGTTGAGTGGCCTGCTGCCATGGTGGCCTCCTGAGGAGTTATGCCAGCTAGTCAGGCCTGGACATCACTGGCAATGGTACCTTGCCTATTAATGAGTTTAGAGTAGTGTTTCAGTTTGCCAGCAACATAAACCAATATATTGATGTTGTTAAGAAACACTGGCAACTTTTGCAAGAAGTACCTAATCCAAATACTATTACCTCTATCATTCCAGAGTTTAGCTTTAGGAATAATAAATCACTCAAACAGCATCTTTGTAATAGAGAGACACACAAGCCAAATTATCTTTCCACATGTCAGGGTACCTATCCATGCAGGTCATGTAGTGCATGTCCTTACATTTATAGCACAAATACATATACTCATCTAACAAAACAGTTCCATCTGTATTCCCATACATACGCTGATTGTAAAAGTGCTGATGTGGTTTATTATGGTTTCTGCAAGAGATGTCCTGTTTTCTATGTTGGCAAGACTAATAGATCTTTTAAAGATAGAATTTTAGAACATCTTTGTGATATCAGAAATAGAAAACATACAAATGCATTAGCTAATCATGTCATGAACACTGATCCCTCACATTCCTTCCAGTTTTTTGTCTTACAACAGATACATAAAAATTTGAGAGGAGGGTATATAGAAAATATTACTGAAGGTTGTGAACAAAAATGGATAATGAAACTTAATGCAGACAAATATCCAGGGCTTAACAGTACTACATCTCTGGTCCCTTTTTTGAAAGCCAGACGCCTTAAACACAAATAATTTTAAGCATAATATTTATTGCCTCTTACTTATGAATGAATTTTACATAACTGATTTTTTAAAAAGATTTTTAATGCTTAGTAGAAGCTTATGTTACGTATTTTATCTGATTTACGTTTAGTTTTTGTCTGTGCCTTTAAATGCTCCTTCAGGTATGACATCACTAATTATGCTAATTGGTTTCAAGAGTATTTAAGAAATGAGCTGTTTTAACATTTTGTCTGAAGAAGAAACTGAGTGTTGCGAAAGCGCTTACCACTGTTTTCTTTTGTTTATTTTATTAAAGACGCTATTGTGTGCTACCTTGGTGGATTGTTCTTTTGCTCTGGACATCACTGGACCTGGAGAATGCAAAAGTGCCTCACTACAGTCATTGGTCAACTTAGTTGTAGATACAGAGGGATCTCTATCAATCTGCTGATTTATTCTCCTTAGGCTTTTTATCTTTTTCTTTCTTAGACAAAGTAACGGTTGAAGCAAAGGATCTCAGCGAGGTGGCATGGACTGACATCAAGGATTCAATGTCTGCCACAAGGGCTTTGGCCCTACACTCAAGAGTTTTAGCTCTAAATCTAGCATAATCTGAACTATCAGAAATGATGTCCTGAGACCCCAAATAAAACAGACAAAAGGAATGAAATGCGGGATTTGCTTTGTACACTTCAAGCAGTTACTAACTTTTTTGAACATTAATCTGAGAAAAGATTTCCCCAACAGGGTATATATCTGAAATTCATTTGCTGAAAATGTATTTATTTTATTTGACATTTGTTAATTGGGTTAGTCCAACTGGGCATGAGCCCATTTTCAGTGGACACCCGAGGAAAAAATGTCCAGTACATGACATAAAAAATATATAAAGCTTGAATCAATTAAAAACATACAAAGTGTGAAACATTTCGAAATATACAAAGCTAGAAATATACTTTGGCATATAAACTGAAACATGAGTTAATACTTAGCTTGAAAGCAGACAACAGAAACATATTAATAAGCAAAGTTGATACATAGGTTGAAACACAGATTGTAGCACGATATTAAAGAATAACTTGATACCTTGATTAGTTGTTAGAGGCAGATGTAACACACGAATGGAGTAATGTAGACAGAATTTAATACTTATTAATTTTTGAGGATGGGGTGGGAGGTGACTTATGTAGGCTCCTGGCAGGAGAAATGAGCCAGCTGGGCTTCCAGTGTTACCTAAACGTAGAGGTGCATCAAACTGCATAGCTAGAAAGAACTGAAGATGGAGCCAATGGGTGCCCCTGTTATACCCTGATGTGTGAATATCGGCCATCAGACTTCTTGTTAGCTAAGGGTGATGAATAGAAATTGGGCTGGTTACAGCCTTTAGCATGGCAGGAAGACCCAAAGATCAGTACTGCAGCACTGGATATGAGGAACACCTATAAATCCTTGGGACTTTGAAGAGATATCACAAAGGATAAGCTGTGCAAGACAGAAAGATTTTCTACCCACCACAGAGATGTGGCAGTCAAAGGAAAATGTTATCAACATATATACCCATGTCCCTGATGACTCACATTTAAGTGGAATGTTGCCTATGATGATATCTTTACTAACCTACTCTATACTTCCTGCCCCCAGTCATCCCTGGTACGATATGATGATGACTCAACAGTCATCACCATCGCCGACACCCCCTCTGAACACATCTCTTCCACTCAGGCATCCTTTAACTCAGTCAAAGCCTGGCTTTCTAATAGGCTGTTTATTCTGAATCCCCCCCCCCAAAAAAAAAAACAAATTCCTACTTTTCTTACCTAGAAATATTAAACACCTTAAACTTTCTCTATACTTTCTCTCAATAACACTCCTACTGAAGTTAAATCAAGCACAAAACTCTTAGGTGTTATTATAGATAATCAACTTAAGTTCAACTTACATGTTAATAACTGTATCCATAAGACTCATCTAAAACTGGGCCTCCTATACAGAAATAAAAATTTTCTCACCAACAAACCAAAAGTAACCCTCTCTCATGCTTACCTTCTACCCAGCCTACTGTACAGCTTTCAAATCCTCACAAATCTCAACTCCTCTCTCCTTAATTTTTATTTTATTTTATTTGCAGTTGGTTTGCCAGGATAGTCCATTGGGTCAAATGAACCCATTTTCAATGGAGTCCTGGGGAGAAAAGCTCCAAAACTAAGTAGGTTACAGTAGGTTATTCTTAATAGATGTACAAATTATACAAATACACAGAAGTTAATCATACAAGAAAAAACAATTTGCAAATAATACAACAAAAACTAGAGTGAGTACAGTCTAGTGATGAAATTAATAGGTAATACAGACTAAAGGGAAACTTAGCACAAAAGTACTGAGAAATAACAACATATTTGGAAGCATTTCATGACAATACTGAGGAATAATAACATACTAGGAAGCAATGCACAAAAGTACTGAGAAGTAATAACGTATTAGGGAAGCAATACTTAGGAAGTGTGGCCTAGTGTATTCTTTCCGATTACTGTAGGAATAATAATATGTATGAGTTAGGGTGGGTAATAAGGAAAGTTGCAGGAGGAAACAGAGGAAGAAGGAAGATGGAGTTTGCAAGTGTTAGTTATGTGGGGTGGGAGCAAGAGCATTCCCACTGGGATACTAGATGTGAGTGAAGAGATCTTTTAAATATAAAATGGTTGGGGTGGTGCGAATGGAAGGTGGTAGGGAGTTCCAAAGTGCAAGACCATAAGACAGAAGATTTTTGCCTGGGGGACGAGTTGGTTTATATACTTCTAATAGATTTTGATTGTTGGACCTTAATACTCTAGCAGGAAGGTGCATTTTAAAGGCTGATGAAAGGGAGGAACAAAGGGAGGGTTGAAAATGAGCTTATGTGCAAGATTTAGTTGAGTATATGTGAGATAACTGGGTAGCTCTAGCCATTTTAGTTTTGGAGAGAGGAACAGTGGTGGGTGGAGGACTTGTGGTTGGTACCGAACTTGGCAATTTTGTTCTAGCATGAGGAACGTTGTGTTTTAGGGCGGTCTGTAGCTTAGTTAGGTGTGGCGCTCCATAGAGAAGGGAGGGATAAGAAATGAGGTAGAGGGTGATTTTGGTAGCAGGTGTAAGGTAATGATTTTGTCGGTAAAGCATACCTAGTTTTTGATGGGTTTTCTTGATATTTAACTGTAGGTGGGAGTTGAATTTGAGCTGGTTATCAATTTGGACCCCAAGTAACTTGGTCTCGGACACCAGTTCCAGGGGTAGATTATTTTGACTAGAGATGTGGAATGTGTTTATATTGAAAGAAGTTGCCTTAGAGGGGGTGAATAACATTAATTTGGTTTTAGAGGCATTGAGTGCTAGGTGATTCCTTTTCATCCATTGCTCAGTTGTTGTAAAAGCATCTTGAGTCAGTTTTAGGAGTGAGGGGATAGAGGTGGCAGCGCAGATAATAGTAGAATCATCGGCATATTGGATGATGTCTGAGAATGGGATAGAGTTGCGGAAATCATTAATAAATGAAAATCAACCTATAACAAAGCAGCCAGATTCACAGCACACCAAATGTATAAATATCATCAGTCTCTCACTAAAACACATAGACTGGCTAGAATTACCTCACCAGCTTCTCTCTCAGTTCCTGATTATTCATTCCATTCTATACCAATCCTCCTCCTGCCCCAGCTCATCTCCTCTTAGCTCTCAATATACTCCCACTAGATCTCTATGTAGCTCAGACCAAGACTTTTTACAGATCTATAAACCTAAGAAAAACAAATAGGGTGCAGCCTCTGTAGCTACCATCCTACCATGTCTTGGAATAGGCTGCCATTAGAAATTAGGTCCCTCAATCAACTGAAACAATTCAAAGCGGCTACCAAGGAATGCTTAAAAAGTCTGGTCCTGCCACTGTCCTCACCTCTCATAATCCTCTTTACTATCACAAGCCTGTGCTCTACCTGCCCACTATGTTGTTTTTGCTTCACTGACCTCTACTTTTTTTTCCTCTTCTCTCTTCCCAGCCTTTTTACCTCTCCTGTATCTGGCATCTTTACCACGACAGCAACCTCTTTAAATGTCTATTAAAAACTGCTGTCTCTCTTCTCTCTCCCTCAATTATGATGATGTGCAGTAACTGCAAATGTATATTAATTTATGACTCTGTTCATCCTGCTCTATTGTCAAAATTGTACTGACATTGGTATACTGCTTTCTTATTTACATTTATTGTAAAAACGTTTTGTATCCTTTTTGTTATTTTTTAATTGTTTAACTTTATTGTGGTGTTTGCGGAGCTTTCCCCCCCCGGGCATCCACTGAAAAAGGGCTATTCAGCTCATTCAGACAATCCCGGTCAACAAATCTTACCCACACCAAGAATGATGCCATAGTACAAAGACAAAATGATCAGCTTTAACAATTGGCTTAATTACTGGTGTCATTCTAAGGGGATCCAATGTCTGTCTGCTTGGGATGACATGCTTGACAAGCCACGCTGCTTCGCAAGGGACGGCTTGCACCTGTCACCCCTGGGCTTCCGGATATTGGCAAAGGCTCTTGCCACCCCCATAGTGCCTTTTTTAGGCAAGGTTCAAAAGACAAACCCACCTCCCTAGAAAACACAAGTGGAAAAAAACTAAGGGTAATGCTGCTCAACACCAGAAGTCTAAACCTCAAGATGCACGCACTCAAAGCCCTCCTCAGTATGGAGAACATCGATGTCTGTGCAGTGACTGAAACCTGGTTCAAGGCTCCCGAGAGCACCCCAGCACTACCAGGTTATACCTCATATCATGCTTTTCAGCCACAAAACTTGGACCGAACCACAAAAGGAGGGGGAGTATCCATATTCATCAAAGATACCCACACCTTCAGGTTAGTGGCAATGCACGAAGCATCAGAGACCATCCATGTGCAACTAACCGTAAGCAAAACTGCCCTACAGTTTGTAGCATGCTGCAGACCACCCTCTCAAACTCAGGAACCCCACTCAGCCTTCCTGAAGACACTGGAGAGTATGAATGTCTCTCCAAATACCATCATATTGGGAGACTTCAACTACCCAAACATAGACTGGGAGCATTACTCAAGCCCCAACACCCTAGCCCAAAGGTTCCTAGAATTCATAAACTCAAATGCGATGGAACAACTAGTCACCACTCCCACAAGAGGAGATAATATATTAGACCTGATCATCACAAACATGGGGACACAATGCTCCACACCGGAAGTATACCCCTCATTGGTGGGATCAGACCATAAATTAATCTCACTGGAAATCCACATCCCGTCCCCACCCCCAGCACAGAAGACCACAGTGAATTTCTCAAAAGCTGACTTCACACTTCTTAAGACTGAAGTGGTATCCTTCAAGTCCCCTGGGCCAGTGGAAACCACTGCCCACACCGCTGAATCCTTTATAAATGCCTTCTACGGACACCTTCAAGAATGCATGGATCATGCAATCCCAAATAAAACCAAGACCCATTCCCCCAAAGGCAGGCGTCCTGTCTGGTGGACCCCAGCCATTAATAAGCTTTACAAGAGGAGGAGGAAGCTACTAAATGACAGAGCAAAATCCCTAAAAGGGAAGGCATCTCTGATCAGTACTAGCAAAAAACTACGATCACTCATAAAATCATCCAAGGCCAACTTTGAGAGAAAAATCACAAAAGACACTAAAGACAATTACAAGGCCTTCTTTAGTTATGTTAGAAACCTGGGTGGAAACTCCCAAATATGCTCAGAGTTGGTCCAAAATGACAAAAAATACACTGAACCCACAGACATTGCCAACATACTGGCAGACAGGTTCAGTGCAAATCCCCCCCCCCCAAAAGGACAAATATCTATCCCAGCAGAGTGTAGCCTCCCTGACATCTCAGATGCCCAGGTGACAGCTGCCCTCTCCAAAGCTAAAAACACAGCATCAGTGGGACCAGACGGTGTCCCGGGTTGCATGCTACATGAACTCCAAGAGGAACTAAACCCGCACATAAGGCTGCTGTTTAATCTTAGCCTTACTACAGGATACGTGCCCAAAGAATGGCGTACAGCAACAGTGGTCCCACTCCACAAAGGAGGTGCTTCTACGGACCCTGGAAATTACCGCCCCATAAGCTTGACGAGCCTGGTCTGCAAAGCTATGGAGAGGATCATTATGGAATTCATAAACAAAGACATTGGAGACCTACAGACACTGGATCCCACCCAATTCGGCTTTGTCAAGGGCAGATCCTGCCTTTTGAACCTGGTCGACTTTTTTGAAACAGTCACTAAGGCCATTGATGAGGGTAAGGCAGTTCACACAGCCTACCTTGACCTTGCAAAGGCGTTCGACACAATACCCCACTCGGGCATCATAGACAAGCTCACCAGCTTAAATGTAAACCCATATGTCATAAGATGGGTTGCAAACTGGCTCAATGATAGAACCCACAAGGTCAGAATTGCTGGAGCCATGTCAGACTCTAAGCCAGTCACAAGCGGTGTCCCACAGGGCTCGGTCCTGGGACCCCTCTTGTTAGGCATTTATTTTTCCGAGGTGCAAGCTAACATGGGAGGACTGTGGCTGACAAAGTTCACAGACGACTGCAAACTGGGCACCATAATTGATACTCCAGCGGACACAAGCATCCTTCAGAAAGGCCTCATAGAAACGGATAACTGGTGCCAGAGCCATGGCCTTAAACTGAACGCCAACAAATGTATAGTCATACCCTTTGGGAAAAACAAAGTACCCACAAATTACCACATAGGTGGTAATCCATTAAGTATGGAAGAAGTAATCAGGGACCTAGGGACCCAAGTTGACAGTAACCTCGATCAAGAGAGGTCATTGTGCCCCTATACTCTTCCCTTATCAGGCCCATAATTGAGTACAATGCCCCATTTCAGATGTACCTTACCCGACACCTGCAGCAGTTAGAAAGACCCCAAAAGTACCTCACCAAGAGGATCAAGGGTCTCAAACATATGTCATATGCTGCCCGGCTGAAGAAACTCCTGCTCTATTCAGTCGCATACCGCCTACTCAGAGGCGATCTATGCCTGACGTACGAGGCCATGTCCAATCCGGAATTAATGGACATGCTCCACCTCAGGAAATCCAAATCCACCAGAGCCACGAGAGTGAGAGATTTGAACCTCAACACAGAAATAAATAGGACGTGCTTGAGGGACAGATTCATAACCCAGAGGCTCCCTACACTCTGGAACAGAATCCCAGTCCATGTTAGGCAGAGCCCCTCACTGACTCTCTTCAAGAGAAACCTTGACGAGTGGATGGGAGATCTTAGGTTTACCCTGGGGGTCGTCTCTGTGTCACTACTAGACAGAGGCACAGTAAACTAAACCCTAAATGGGTATAGTATTCTCATTCCAAGGGGTGGCGAAAGCCACACACACTCTGGCTAGGCTTATAAATGCCCTAGGGCAGATAGCCTAGTATGAACCTATGAACCTAAATATAAAATAAAATGTAAGAAGTAGAGATGCTATATTTATCAAGGGAAACTATGCTGCATTTTTTTGTTTTGAGGGTAAGCCCATGAGGAGTAATCCAAGTATTTTCTTGCACCAGCTTTTGCTTGAGAATTTAAGTACCAGAATAGAATTTGATAAGCCCCCTCAATTTGTAACTGCCCAGGAATATATTCACTAATTTGGGATCTGCAGCCTTGCAAAGGGTTTCATCCTACTCCAAGGTACAATAAATCTCCAAATAAATGCATATAAGTAGTAGGTGTGGGGATGCAGATCCCACCCCCAATCAAGCACGCACAGATGGCAAGGCATAACATCAAGATTCTGAATGTGCTGTTTAGTGTTCAAATCAAAGTTTATTTTCGAAATAAGAATGTCGGGATTGTCTCCCATACTTTTCGTAGGAACCCCTCTCCCCCATAAAAGAAAAAAAAAAAAAAACACATCACTGCTGTGCCCACTGTGGTCAGCCAGACTGTACAATACTGTGTAAAAGAAAAAAATCAGTGTGTGCTGGTCTTACATAATTAAAAGGTGCAAAACTTTCAATGAAACAAATAACCAAGTAAATGTGAAAACATACAATGGCCTTTCAAGCAATACATAGCCTCTCTCTAAAGCTAACAAGCTGTTATGGCAGACAGCTCTAGTAGCAGTCCTTGTGTACACATAAGGTAGAAAACTTTTATGCAGGTAACCATATTACTCAGTAATATTAAAGCATAAAAAGAAAAAATAAACATGATGTACCTTGTCTCATATAGTCAGGAGAAGGTGGAATTTAAGAAGAAAAGTTCACTGTGTGCCACAGTACGATGGTCTGCCCACCTGGTCCTGTCCACACTTACTAGGACCTTCATACCAGGGGAAGGTTCGCAAAGGAGGGGGAACCATCCCATCAAGACTCACAGTGAGAACCATCACATGTATGGGGGGATGGCAGGAGTGATTCATCACAAACAATTGCAAAATACTGCAACTGGGACACAATAACTGTGGTACGAAGTATCAGTTGGAGGCAGTGGAACAGATGCAACACAGTAGGAATAGGATCTGTGGGCATTAATCCATAGCAAGATTCGACCAACAAGAGACTGACTAGGCAATGCCAGCAGCAGCAAACAGAATGCTGCCTTGTATCCTTGTTCCTGGGCAGCCAACATCTAGAGAACTGCATTTCTTTCTGTGATAATAAGAAGGGAAGGAAGTCAGGCTGCAAGATGCAGGAGGGAATCCTGTAGAAATTCACACAAGAAAGATGCATGTGATAGAGGGGAAAGGATATGACCACACACTAGAGAAAATGGAGTTCATCCCACTAGAGACCACAACAGACAGGAAGAAATGATATAGGTACACAGAATTATGTCAGGGAGATAAAGTATAATCATGAGTAGGAAGGACAGAGAGAGAAAGAGAGGGACACTGACAGCAGATTGTAGGGACCAACTATTGCCCTAGCCTGCAAAAATTATTTATTTACACATAAGGCTATGAGCCTAAGGAATGGACTGCCAGAATGGGTGGTACAGTCTGCAATATTATGTAGAGTGGCCATGGAAAACTTCAAAAGAAGGAACATAGAAATATGCAATACTTAAAAAAAAAAAAAAAAGTTTAAATGGAAGCAACGGAAATGGCAGACTAAGTGGAGACACTTGGAACAGATGACCACTGACTTTAATAAAGGGACTTAAACAACAGAGCTGCAGCTATGGTGAGGAGATGGAGGGGGCTGCTCTGGGTAAAAGATGTGAGATGGCACAACAAAGTGGTGCTGATGGGGTACAAGGGCAGTACCTTGGTCTTGAAGTTTGAGAACCACCCAGGATGGTAGATGACCTAGTTATAGCCGTGTTACAAAGGGACAGTATCAGGTGACCAAGTCCCACTGCCTCCCACAGGATAACCGCAAAGGTATCTGATGTACTTTAAGAAGAATGCAGTTGCTCAATGCATATCTCTGTGATACACAGTCTCTAACAGCACGGCAGCACATTAATAAAAGGTGGCTATCATCCTTCCCATGGTCTCTTTAAATGTGTTACATTCAGTTGGTCTAAACACAGCCCGTCAAACAAAGTAATCTAATAAAAATCGAGCTCACGCTACACAAATTTGCAGACAAAACTATTAATAATGAATGCTTTTGATTTTTGAAAAACAGGTATTAGTTGCATTATAATTTTACAAGTAATTAAGGATGGCGTGGGTTAAGAGTTTTAGCGAGGTCAGTTGATGCCCTAGACAATACCCGTATCTGTCATTTATGTCCCTCTTATGTTCTCGCACAGCTGGGAAAACAAAAAAGGTTATTTAAGAACTGAAAAAAAATCTGTCAAACAAAAAACAAAGGTCTTTAAGGTAAGCAAACAACTATTATGCACGCACATAATAGCTGTTTGCTGAATCAATATAAACAGCTCTCATTTTCAGTTCACTAACTGCACTACTAAACAATAAACCTTCGTGACAGGAAAAGTGCTATTATGTTTCAAAATAATAGCTCTGCTAAATTGTTTTAAACACCTTCACCAGAATAAAGTGAATTAAAAATTGATGACTACACAAGGCTTTCTGATGTGGACCCTCTCTATACATACAAGCAGACAGAAAGCAAAATTCAAGAAGCATACCTCTCAAGTGTCCAGATTTTCACAGAATGTCCAGATTTTTGCCTCATATGGCTGGTCTGTTCCTCATAAAATATTTGGTTTTCTGAGGATGGAAGTCACCAAATAATTACATACATTAGAGTTTCAGACTACAGATCATTCAGAAAATATATGTTAACACAAATCCCATTACTTTAGCAACTTTCTAAGTTAGAGCAATATTTAAAATCTGTCCTTATTTTTGGACCTTTGTTTCCCCATTTTGTCAGGCTTTGTTCAGATGTCTTGCACTAAAAGGTTGACAGGTATATCAAGAGGTGCTTAAAAACTACTGCCCCCGTTGAAAGCATGTTTAATTAGGAAGTGATCAAAAAATCTACACTACATGCAACAGCAAACTAAGAAAATTAAGCAGAACTTTCCATATATACAAGTTAAAATGCAGTGCCAGAAAAATCTGCAATGTAGCTCATAAATCTGCTATTAACCCCAATCAACTCCAATCCAGGTAGGGATTCTGCCAGAAAAGTACAGTTTTGTACCTACCATAAATGTAGATGTTCGAAGATCCACATTGCTGCAGTCCTTACATATGGGTAGTCCGCTGTCCTCGGTCGGCCCGAATACCAAAGTATTAGGCTGCCGTCGGTCAAGGCGCTTAAAACTGACATCAGGACGTCAGGGTACAAAAGCGCATGACCGACGTCATTTCCTCAGTCTTTTCTTGCCCCAGATGTCAGAAGGCCCTAAAAAGAAAGGCCAAAGCCAAAAACCAGCAAAACCTAACCAACCACCCGTGCACTAACCATATTTACAATATGTACAACACAAACCACACCACCACCTTCAACAACAGAGGGAAGGAGGGAGGTAAGTGGACTACAGCAATGTGGATCTTCGAACATCTACATTTATGGTAGGTACAAAACTGTACTATGTTCTTCATCTCACATTGCTGCAGTCCTTACATATGGGTAGAATCCCAAAGCAGAGGTAAGGGAGGATGGCAAAACTATAAATCATTAGGAGCTGCCAACATGCCCTGTAAAATTGCAGTGGCAAATCCAGCCCTAGATTTAGAGTAAAGTGGAAGGTGGTAATGCTTAGAGAAAGTATGCACTGAACTCCAAGTGGCTGCTTCCAAAATATCTTTAGTAGCCACCCCCCTTAAAAAAGCTGTAGAAGTGGCAGTAGCCCTAGTGGAATGAGGCCTAATCCCAGCTGGAATCTCCTTACCATGATGGGAATAACAGAAAGCAATACAAAAACCAATCCACTTAGAAATAGTTTGTTTTGAAACAGGTTTGCCCTGAGAACCCAAAGCAAAAGAAACAAACAACTGTTGAGACTGCCTGAACCCTTTAGTTCTGCTCAAATAATATCGCAACTGTCTGTGCATATCCAAAGTGTGCAAAATCCTTTCCCCTTTATTTTGGGGGTTTGCATAAAAAGTAGGCAAATAAATAGTTTGGTTTAAAGCCACACTAGAAACCACTTTAGGCATAAAAGAAGGGTTAGTACGCAAAGACACCCTATCCTTGTGGAAAATTAAGAAAGGCTCAACTGCCATAAGGGCCTGTAATTCAGAAACCCTTCTCGCAGAGGTAATGGCCAACAAAAAGGCAGTCTTCCATGATAAATATTTCAACTCTGCCGATGCTGCAGCCTCAAGGTTGTAGAGTGAGTTTCTCCAACACAAAATTGAGATCCCAAGCAGGAGTAGGAGCTCTGTGTGGGGGTCTTATATTCTTTGCCCCTCTAAGGAATTGCTTAAACAAAGGCTGAGAAAATAATGGTGGATCACAGTCATAGTGAGCAGAAATTGCTGCAGCATGAACCTTTATAGAGGAGAAGGACAAACCTTTGTCCAATAACTCAGTAAGGTATTGAAGCGCAACACTTAAATTAGGTTTAGAAACATCAAAGTCCTTTGCTGTACTCCAAAATAAAAATCTCCTCCATTTATCTGCGTAAACTTTCCTTGTACTAGGCCTTCTGGCCTCCAAAATAACATTCAAAACTTGTTGTGGAAGCTGAGACCCTCCAGGGTTTAAAACAGAATATGCCAGGCTGTCAGATGTAGAGAATGAAGTTTGACATTGAGTAAATGACTGTTCTCCTGAGACAGCAGGTGAGGAATCGAGGCAAAGGCCATGGAGGCTCCTGTACCAGACTTCTCAGTAATGGGTACCAGTGCTGTCGAGGCCAATCTGGAGCTATTAAAATCATGTTTGGCTTGTCCTGTCTGACCTTCAGCAGTACCTTTGGGAGGAGAGGCAGAGGTGGAAAGGCATACACGTGAAGATTGCTCCAATTGAATGAGAGAGCATCCACTTTCCAAGCTGTGGGATGAAACCTTTTGTGCAAAACTTTGGCAGCTGGTAATTTAGTGGAGAAGCGAACAGATCTATGTCTGGAGTTCCCATAACACTGTCAATCTCTGAAATACATGAGGATCCAATTTCCACTCGTGGGGATCCATAATTTGTCTGCTCAACACATCTGCTAAGGAGTTCTGTGCTCCTGGCAGAAACCTTGCCTGAAGATTTAGCTGTAAACTGAGAGCAGTCTCCACAAAATCATTGCTTGTCTGCATAGAGGATAAGAATCGTTCCCCTTGCTTGTTGATGTACCACATGACAGTTGTGTTGTCTGTTTGAATCAACACCTGCCCTGGAAGAAGTAAATCCTTGAAAGCTATCAATGCAAATTGGACTGCTAACATCTCCTTCAAGTTGATATGTAGATGTTGAAGTCTGGCAGGCCACGTGTCTTGTACCCATTTTCCATTTAGATGAGCTCCCCAAGCTTTGTCTGAGGCATCTGTCGTTAAAATCTGACTCGCCTCTGGCCGGTCACAGAGAGTCCCTTGTTTAGGTGACATTCCTGAGCCCACCACAAAATTCCTTTTGAATGCAAGGTATTATCTGAATGACAGTGTCCAAATCTTGGCAGTGCTGTGTCCATACATTCTTGAGATACCATTGTAGCTTCCTCATATGCAGTTTGGCATTGGGAAGTACCAGAATACAAGATGCCATGAACCCCAAGGCTTGAAGGACTGTCCTTGCAGTCAGCCTGGACTGACGAGACAACTGGTGGAAGTAAAGAGAAAGATTCTTTTGTTTGTCCGGGGTCAAAAGGCCATCTGGGATGCTGTATTCAGTCTCACACCCAGAAAGCACATGTCCTGAGAGGGTACTAGACTGGACTTTATTTCGTTCACAGAATACCCCAGGCATCTTAACACTGCCATCACATACTGTAAATGATGAAGAAGTTCGTCCTTTTCTTGGGCCAGAATCAGGCAATTGTCCAAATAAGGATAGATCTGTATTCCTCTTAGCCTGAAGAAAGCTACCACTGGAGCCAGAACCTTCGTGAACACTCTGGGCGCAGTAGATAAGCCAAAGGGCAATGCAGAGAACTGATAATGTGAAGTCCCAGCCCGATACCGCAGATACTTCCTGCAACTGGGCCTGATAGGAACATGAAGGTAAGCCTCCTTGAGATCCAGAGTCACCATCCAGTGATCTTTGCCCAGCAGAGGTAAAAGCTGTTGTAACGTCAACATTTTGAACTTGGGAATGTCCAGATATGTGTTGAGGATAGATAAATCCAAAATTGGTCTCCACGTGTTTCCTTTCTTTGGTACTAGAAACAGGCGAGAATAAAATCCTAGGCCCACTTCTGGCAGAGGGACCGGTTGTATGGCCCCTATTTGAAGTAGTAGAGAAATTTGTTTGCGAGCCTCTAGTCTTTGCTGAGGAGGAACGTCCGGCATGCCTTTGAAAGGAGGCAAGGTATGGAAATAAAACTTGTAACCCTGGTGTATGATATCCAATACCCATTTGTCTTGGGTAATCAACATCCAATTTTCCTTGAAGAGTGCTAACCTTCCTCCCAAAGGTGCTGCCAGGCAAGAAGGATCTGGCAGCTGAAAAGTAGGTAATTGGGCCTGTTCACGAAAGGACTGGCCCCTGCCCTCACCGAAGATTGTGCAGGTGAACTCCCTGTTCTAGGCCTGAAAGAACTCTGAGCTCTGCCCCTACCACGTCTAGATCTACCCCTAGACTGAGAATCATAAGAAGGATCGTCCACCCCTTAGCAGGCCAATTCCTACTAAACTTGGAGGCTGAACTTGCAAAAATCTTTAACAGCCTGCATAGACTTAGCCTTGTCTTCCATTTTCTTCAAGACTGACTCCACAGGTGAACCAAACAACACATCAGACTGCAAAGGAGCATCCAAAATCCTTGTCTTAACATGGTCAGATAAATTCTGATCCTTCAGCCAGGCGTGCCTGAGAAGAACTGAGCCAGTGGCAGCCACCCTAGACGAGGCCTGCACAGCATCAAAACCACACTGTAAAGAATGCTTACCCACCTGTTCAGAGACATGCACCAAATCTTGTAATTCTTTACACTCAATGCCTTCCGCCAGAGCATCCACCTTAGACTTCAATTGAGAAAGAAGAAAGTTTTGATATTTCAACATATGAAACTGGCAATTCAAAGCCCTCATAGCTAAGGTAGAAGATGTATAGACCTTCTTTCCCCATCTATCCAAAGCTCTGGCTTCTTTATCTAGAGGAACCGGATTTTTTACAACAGAGGCCTTGACACCCTTAGGTCCCTGACTAATAGTTTCTGGGTCCGCCCTAAGACTCTTATAAAGATATTTATGAGCCTCAGGCACCCTGTAATACCTATCCAGTTTAACAGGAGCAGGAGGCAGAGAATCAGGATTAAGTGAAGCCTCTGCAAACACATCTTCCACAACATCCAGAACAAGGGGTATAGCCAAGGGCCTATGCTGGGGTAACAGCAAAAACTCCCTAAGCCTTTTCCTAGAATCCGAGAAGTCCTGACCTTCCCACTTAAAATGTTCCCTCATAGAATGAAGAGTCTCTGAAAAAGAAAAATCCTCTGGAGGAGAAGCAGAAGGAGTGGAATCATCTGCATCAGAATCAGAATAAGGAGAGTACTCCTGCAAGTTTTCAGCCGAAGACTCAAACACCCGAAGCCTGCTCAAAACTTCCCAACTCTGGCTCCACCCTAGGCCTCTTATCAGGAGGGGGCAAAGAACCTCTAATCAGAGTAATCAAATCTTCTGCCATTTTAAGCATGTGCTTCTTAGGCACAGACCCTGCTGAACTAGGAGGGACACCAACAGAAGCTAAAACTGGCCTGCCTCTGGGAGAAGCCTTGGAAACAGAAGGAGAAGGCCTAACCACCCTAGGAAGGGAGGGGAGTACAGTAACTTGAGAAGCCCCTTCAGCCTGACCTGCCTCCTGAGAGACCACCTCCTGCAAAATCAAAGTGTCCCCCTGAGACTCCAGAGAAGTCTCCGTCGGAACCACCGGTTCCACTGAAGCCTCTAAAGAACCGGCGTCCGGAACGGATGACTCATCTTGCCTGGGTTTAACTGCTTTGTCTTTGCGCTTCTTAGAAGCGGCGCCGGAGAATCCGACGGCATATTATAATTGCACCGCTTCCCAAAGACCAGCCTAGCACAATCTAACCTTCGCTTAATAGTGCGTTTATTGAACCTAGCACAAAAGCGACACCCAACAACGTCGTGCTCAGGCCCCAAACAAGGAATACACAAAGAATGATAATCTCTATGCGGTATCTGTTTCCCACAAGAAATACAGTTATTCACTTTTTCTGACATCCAGTAAAACACTGAGGCAAGAAAAAAACAAAATATTCCCCAATGGGGTACTTAGCCAACTTGGATTCGGTCTGAAACTCCGAATTCGAAAAATTTCAGAACGCCGAACGGCACTTGCAACGCTGCTTCTGCATCGGACCATGCGGCAAAAAAGACTGAGGAAATGACGTCGGTCATGCGCTTTTGTACCCTGACGTCCTGATATCAGTTTTAAGCGCCTTGACCGACGTCAGCCTAATACTTTGGTATCCGGGCCGACCGAGGACAGCGGACTACCCATATGTAAGGACTGCAGCAATGTGAGATGAAGAACATCCATTGTTTAGTACTACTCAGAGGTATTTGCTGCACAGTCACACCATTATCCATCTGAGCTCAGTAACAACATCAGTATAAATCACAACCATTAAAGAGTACATATCAAAAGCCAGAGATATAAACACTGTAGAAAGGGATAATAGAACTGCAGCTGTCCAGAACACAACATTGATCAAATAAAATAAGACAAAAATACAACAGAGCCCTAGCAGCAATGGGAACATAACAGAATGAAACACAGAGAAAACTGCTGTAGCATTATATCACTACCAAAACCAGAACAAATAATAACACCAAGAAGGACCACAATGGTAAAATACAATTTATTGAGCACTTTTGTCCCGCTAAGGAGACTTCATTAGAATGAACCCCCCCCCCCAAACGTCATTAAATAGTCAACCTGATTCAACCTACTGGTTAGTTAATTGCTATTATACCATGAACTTCGAAGCGTGCGCTGATTGGCCAGCGTGCCCGTTGTAATCGAGTTATACTAATGGAAAAGGTCCGGTCGCCCGGACTTTTCCATTAGTATAACTTCGATTTGAACACTGTCGTTATGTTAAATGGGTTTAACATAGCGAGACAGTTTAAAATAAGCAACGGAGATCTCCGTTGCTTATTTTAGCTGTCTCATGTTACACCCATTTAACATAGCGAGACAGTGTTAAAACAGCGGAGAAAGCAAGATCTCCGTTGCTTTTTTGAGTAAGCTATGTTAAATGAGTTTAACATAGCGAGACAGTTAAAATAAGCAACGGACATCTCCGTTGCTTATTTTAAACTGTCTCGCTATGTTAAACTCATTTAACATAGCGAAACATAAAAAGCAACGGAGATCTTGCTTTCTCCGTTGCTTTTGCACAACTCTGATGTACTGCGAGGCGCAGTACATCAGAACTGCCGCGGATGCCAGATATCTGCGGAAGGGCAGTAAACAGGCATTATACTATGCCATTATTTAAGAAAAGGAATAGTTTCTTTTCTTAAATAATGTCATATAATATAATAACTCACTTCTGGGTGTGGGTAATGCTAATTACCCATGGTTGGCTTTGTTTGGTCCTCGGGCAGCCCTCGGGACCAAACCACGCCAACTGGGTAATTTATACCAGGCGTAGTATTGCTATAAGAACTAATCTCTTCCTTAAAGGCACAGAGTACATATATCAGCACACAAGTCATTTAAAAAACAAACTTTTCATTGTTGAAATGGTTTTAATGTTTTTGTTTTACAAAAATCATAATCCACAGTTGTATAAAATACAGAATTCCATTTAATAAACATGATAATGTAGTTTAAAATGGTATAAACAGCCTGTCATAAACACCAAATATACAACTTTACTATATGCCTTATATTTAAAAATTTGTTATCTGTGTAAAATTTAGTTGCTGTTATATTTAAAACTGGTGCAGTCAAGATGTACTCGTTAATTCCTGGAGGAAAGGGGCAGCTAACCTAAGCTGCCATATTAACTCTCTGTTATTTAACCAACCTTTCCAACCACTCCCCCCCCCCCCAGGTTTACAAGGATTTTTTCCAGAATACCAAAAGTAAACACTTTAAAATCCCTATACTCAATAGTGTGTTTGTATAAGGCACTATTTTCTTTCAAGATGGCAATATCATACTCCTGTTCATAAATATGTATCTTGAGTGCATGTTACATTTTGCCAACATAAAAACTTGAACAGGTATCACATTCTGCCAAATATAAAACTCCAGAAGTGCTACAATTTCTTTTTTGAAAAGTGATTTTACTTTTCATAACATTTTCTAACACCGGGGTGTGCACCTTAGTTATATAGGTACACTGTTTGCAGCAACCACAGTGGGTCATATCCCTGTCCATAGATGCAAACACCAATTTTTGAAGTGAAACTTCTTTAGGCACAGTAGTGCAAGTTCAGATTGCAATGAAAGTAAGAGTCTGCTGGACAATGGCACTATTCAGCGCCTGACAGTACGATACATCTGAGAGAGAAACAGAGGTATCCTGCCTGAGGATGACAAATATACAGGATGACTGTATGGATGTTTGAAAAAAAAAAAAAGCAAGATAACAGTGAAGTCACCTTAAAACCAGTGGTTTATGAGGTACTTGAGGTTAAGTAATGTGGGAGATGGAATGCTCTTATACATTCTCCTCCCTGAGAACTGGATAATTACCACAGAGGGAGAACAGCACTCCCAAGAGTACAGTATGCAGCATTTACAAAACAGCTTGTCTGCTTCAGTTTGTCCATGCTGAATATTAATGCTAGAGGGAGATTTGTGGATGGATGCTGCTGTTAGGAAATATCTGCATTCCTTATTAAGTGTTAAAGCTTTGTATAACATACCCATTGACAAGTGCTACTGAAATGCTAAAAATGAAGCCATTCCTTCGAGTGAGCAGGAGATGGACGAAAACAGGAATATTTTGGGGAAAGTCCTGCTGCTTATTCATGCATACTAAGGGCAAGCAGAAGCATTCTCATCCAGCAGCAGCACATAGCCCCCCCCCCCATATCAACTATTATTACTTTTCCTTTTAGAAGCTGGTTTAATGGGATTTCAGGTGCTTACTGAATTCCCATGGCAATAGATTCAGTCCATAAGTTTACTCTCTCTCCCGTCCTGTGCACCCTGTGTATAACTTCCCTTGGTGACTAAATCTTTAAGACCAGTGATCCCTCTCATAACTTGCTTTAATTCCAATGACCTCATCCCTCCTGTATTTGTTCCCCTGCCCCTCTACTTTACTTTAAAACACTGCTTCAATCAACAACAGAGCACTTCTAGTGCAGACCCTTGGATTTAAAAGCAATCTAGTCAGTGAGTGCCCTTCCCTACTCCAGTTGTGCAGCCTGTGAACCCTACTTTGCCCACTCACTGGCAGCTGCCACCCGCTGCTTGCCATAATTTGGAATCAAGGAAGTCACCCTCTGTAGTGTTCACAGATAACGTGGTCATTTTGGGACTGATCATTCTGAGGCTGTTTGATAACATGGGGTTCAGCATCTTTATCAACTTGGCACTACTTTCTGGAGTGTACCTGAAGGTGGAGGGGGATTTTGACCTAAGGTAAGGGGTAGCTCTCAAACAGCATTTCTCTGAATTGGCTAATAGCATTTCAAGCACTAACTCAGGGAAAGAGGCTTTTAGTTATAGCTTTGCTAAATGAAGCATGTTTTTTCCTGTTATGTTATAAAGTACAGAAACTGCATACAAATAAAATAGTGAGCTCAGCTTGCCGGTGTTATCCAGAGAATAAGGTGTGAATGTTGTAGCACAAATGGAGAGACTATGTAATACCATGCACCAACTACGCTTTATGCTGTTTCGTTTCTTACATCGTGCACATTTCAAGATGTTCTTCGTTTCCCATTGCTGCAGTCCTTACTATTGGGTATAGTCCGCTATCCAGTCGGCCCGAATACCAGAGTATATGGCTGACGTCGGTCAGGGCGCATTAGACTGACGTCAGTACGTCAGGGTACTAATGCGCATGACCGACGCCATATCCCCAGTCTTTTTTGCCGCATGGTCCGATGCAGAAGCAGTTTTGCGAGTGCAGGTTGGCGTTCTGAAATATTTCCGAAACCGGAGTTTCAGACCGAAACAGAGTTGGCTAAGTACCCGTTGGGAACATTTTGGTTTTTCTTGCCTCAGTATTTAACCGGATGTCAGAAAAAGTGAATAACTGTATTTCTTGTGGGAAACAGATACCTCATAGGGATTACCATACCTTGTGTATACCTTGTTTAGGGCCTGAGCACGACGTTGTTGGTTGCCGCTCTTGTGCTAGGTTTAACAAACGCACTATTAAGAGGAGGTTAGACTGTGCCAGGTTAGTGTTTGGGAAGCGTTGCAATTATAAAATGCCGTCGGATGCTCCGGCGCCCGCTTCGTCCAAGAAGCGCAAGGACAAAACAGCGAAGCCTAGGGTTGATGAACCGGCAGTCCCGGACGTTGGTTCTTTAGAAGGCTCAGTGGAGCCAGAGGTTTTGCCAGGCGTTTCCATGGAGTCTCAGGCTGAAACTTTACTGTTACAGGATGTGCCTTCTCAGGAGGTAGGCCAGGCTGAGGGGGCTTCTCAGGTAACTGTTCTTCCCTCTCTTCCCAAGGTAGTTAGAGCCTCTCCTTCTGTTGCCAAAACTTCTTTGAGAGGTAGGCCAAGTTCAGCTTCAGTGGGGGCTTCTCCTAGCATTTCGGGTTCTGTACCTAAGAAACATATGCTTAAAATGGCATAGGCCCTTAGCTATTCCTCCTGTGTTGAATGTGGTGGAAGATGTTTTTGCAGAGGCTTCCCTGAACCCTGACTCTTTGCCTCCTGCTCCTGTTAAGCCTGATAGGTATTATAGGGTGCCCGAAGCTCATAAGTATTTGTTTAAGAGTCCTAGGGCGGACCCAGAAACTATTTCTCAAGGCCCTAAAGGTGTTAAGGCTTCTGTGGTTAAAAATCCTGTTCCCACTGATAAAGAGGCAAGGGCTTTGGATAGGTGGGGAAAGAAAGTGTATACTTCTGCCACTCTAGCCATGAGAGCGTTGAATTGTCAGTTTCACATGCTAAAATATCAGAATTATCTCCTTTCACAATTAAAATCTAAGGTGGATGCTTTGGCGGAAGGTATTGAGTGTAAAGAGTTGCTGGATTTGGTTCATGTGTCTGAACAAGTGGGTAAGCATTCTTTGCAATGTGGTTTTGATGCTGTACAGGCCTCCTCGAGGGTGGCTGCTACTAGTTCTGTTCTTCAGGCATGCCTGGTTGAGGATCAGAATTTAGCTGAGCATGTTAAGACAAGGATTTTGGATGCTCCTTTACAGTCTGATGTGTTGTTTGGATCGCCTGTGGAAGCAGTTTTAAAGAAAATGGAGGACAAAGCTAAGTCTATGCAAACTGTTAAAGATTTTTTGCAGGTGCAGCCACCGAAGTTTAGTAGAAATTGGCCTGCTAAGGGGTGGACATATCCTGCTTATGATTCCCAGTCTAGGGGTAGGTCTAGACGTGGTAGGGGCAGGACTCAAGGTTCTTTTAGGCCTAGAACAGGGAGTTCACCTGCTCAGACTTCTGGTGAGGGCAGGGGTCAGTCCTTTCGTAAACAGACCCAATGACCTGTCTTTTCAGCTGCCAGTGGATTCTCGTCTGGCAGCTCCTTTGGGAGGAAGACTGTCTCTTTTCAAAGAAAATTGGAATTTAATTACTCAAGACAAATGGGTGTTGGATATCATTCACCACGGTTACAGATTTTATTTCCATACAATGCCCCCTTTCAAAGGCATGCCAGACGTTCCTCCTCCACAAAGAAAAGAGGCTCACAAGCAAGTTTCTCAGTTACTCCAGATGGGGGCCATTCAGCCAGTCCCTGTATCAGAAAGGGGCCTAGGATTTTATTCTCGCCTGTTCCTAGTACCAAAGAAGGGGAACACGTGGAGACCAATTTTGGATTTATCTCTCCTCAACACCTTTCTGGACATTCCCAAGTTCAAGATGTTGACGTTACAACAGCTTTTACCTCTGCTGGGCAAAGATCACTGGATGGTAACTTTAGATCTCAAGGAAGCTTACCTTCATGTGCCTATAAGGCTAAGTTGCAGGAAGTATCTGCGGTTTCGAGCTGGAAATTCTCATTATCAGTTCTCTGCATTGCCCTTTGGCTTATCTACTGCCCAGAGTATTCACAAAGGTTCTGGCTTCAGTGATAGCTTACTTCAGGCTTCAAGGAATTCAAATCTATCCTTACTTGGACGACTGCCTGATTCTGGCTCAAGAAAAGGAAGACCTTCTACAGCATCTGGAATATGTTATAGCAGTGCTAAGATGCCTAGGGTATTCTGTGAACGAAATAAAGTCCAGTCTAGTACCCTCTCAAGACATGTGCTTTCTGGGTGTGAGACTGAATACAGCAGCCCAGATGGCCTTTTAACCCCGGACAAACAAAAGAGTCTATCACTTTACTTCCATCAACTATCTCATCAGTCCGTGCTGACTGCAAGGACAGTCCTTCAAGCATTAGGGTTCATGGCATCTTGTATTCTGGTGCTTCCCAATGCCAAACTGCATATGAGGAAGCTACAATGGTATCTCAAAAATGTATGGACACAGCACTGCCAGGATTTGGACACTGTCATTCAAATAATACCTTGCCTTCAAAAAGAATTTTTGTGGTGGGCTCAGGAATGTCACCTAAACAAGGGACTCTCTGTGACCCGGCCAGAGGCGAGTCAGATTTTAACGACAGATGCCTCGGACATTGCTTGGGGAGCTCATCTAAATGGAAAGTGGATACAAGACAAGTGGCCTGCCAGACTACAGCATCTACATATCAACATGAAGGAGATGTTAGCAGTCCAGTTTGCATTAATGGCTTTCAAGGAGTTACTTCTTCCAGGGCAGGTGTTGATTCTAACAGACAACACAACTGTCATGTGGTACATCAACAAGCAAGGGGAACACATTCTTATCCTCTATGCAGGCAAGCAATGATTTTATGGGAGACTGCTAAGCTTGCAACTTACTCTTCAGGCAAGGTTTCTGCCAGGAGCACAGAACTCCTTAGCAGATGTGTTAAGCAGACAAATCATGGATCCCCAGTGGAAACTGGATCTTCATGTATTTCAGAGATTGACAGTGTCATGGGGAACTCCAGACATAGATCTGTTCGCTTCTCCACTAAACCACCAGCTGCCAAAGTATTGCACAAAGGGGTTTCATCACACAGCTTGGAAAGTGGATGCTCTGTCTTTCAGTTGGAAAAACCTTCATGTGTATGCCTTTCCACCTCTACCTCTTCTTCCAAAGGTACTATTAAAGGTCAGACAAGACAAGCCAAGGATGATTTTGATAGCTCCAGATTGGCCTCGGCAACACTGGTACCCACTACTACGAGTCTGGTAAGGAAGCCTCCATGGCCTTTACCTCTGATTCCTCATCTGTTATCTCAGAAGGACGGTCATCTGCTCAATGTCAAGCTTCACTCTCTTCATCTAACAGCCTGGCATATTCTGTGTTGAAACACAGCAGGTCTCAACTTCCTCAACAAGTTTTAAATGTGATTATGGAAGCTAGAAGACCTAGTACAAGGAAAGTGTACAGAAAAATGGAAGAGATTTTTATTTTGGAGTACAGCAAAGAATTTGGAGATTTCTGAGCCTAATTTGAGTGTGGCTCTTCAATATCTTACTGAGTTATTGGACAAAGGTTTGTCCTTCTCTTCCATTAAGATTCATGCTGCAGCAATTTCAGCTCACTATGATTGTGATCCACCATTGTTTTCGCATCCTTTGTTCAAGCAGTTTCTTAGAGGGGCAAAGAATATAAGACCCCCATAGAGCTCCTACTCCTGCTTGGGATCTCAATTTTGTGTTGGAAAACTTACTCTACAACCTTTTGAGCCTGCGGCTACTGCTGAATTGAAATACTTGTCATGGAAGACTGCTTTTCTGTTGGCTATTACTTCTGCAAGAAGGGTGTCTGAGTTGCAGGCCCTTATGGCAGTAGAGCCCTTTTTGATTTTCCATAAGGATAGGGTATCATTACGTACTATTCCTTCCTTTATGCCTAAGGTGGTTTCTAGTGTGGCTTTAAACCAAACTATTCATTTGCCTACTTTTTATGCAGACCCCCAAAATACAGGGGAAAAGATTTTGCACACTTTAGATGTACACAGGCAATTGCGTTATTATTTAAGCAGGACTAAGGATTTTAGGCAGTCTCAGCAGTTGTTTGTTTCTTTTGCTTTGAGTTCGCAGGGCAAGCCTGTGTCAAAACAAACTATTTCTAGGTGGATTGGCTTTTGCATTGCATTTTGTTATTCCCATCATGGCAAGGAGATTCCAGCTGGGATTAGGCCTCATTCCACTAGGGCTACTGCCACTTCAACAGCATTTCTAAGGGGGGTGGCAACTAAGGATATTTTGGAAGCAGCTACTTGGAGTTCAGTGCATACTTTCTCTAAGCATTATCACCTTCCTATCTACTCTAAGTCTAGGGCTGGTTTTGCCACAGCTGTTTTGCAAGGCATGTTGTCAGCTCCTGCTTCTTTATGATTTGCCAGCCTCCCTTACCTCTGCTTTGGGATTCTACCCAATAGTAAGGACTGCAGCAATGGGAAACGAAGAACATAGTACAGTTTTGTACCTACCATAAATGTAGATGTTCGAGGATCCCATTGCTGCAGTCCAATCTCCCTCCTTCCCCTCTGTGTTTAGGGGTGGTTGTGTAGGTGAGGTTACATGCTGATATTTTTGTGTATATTCTTGTATATATTGTACATATTTTTGGTGCAGGTATTTTGGGCCTTGTCTTTTTAGGGTCTTCTGACATCTGGGGCAAGAAAAGACTGAGGATATGGCGTCGGTCCTGCGCATTAGTACCCTGACGTACTGGCGTCAGTCTAATGCGCCCTGACCGACGTCAGCCATATACTCTGGTATTCGGGCCGACTGGATAGCGGACTATACCCAATAGTAAGGACTGCAGCAATGGGATCCTCGAACATCTACATTTATGGTAGGTACAAAACTGTACTTTTTGCTCAACTGAGTTAATGTTACTGGCACAACTACTGGGTAGAAAGGTGACATTAACAATAGACTGAGAATTCCTGTATGGTCCTCTCCTGATAGAGTTCTACACTTCTTTACTTCTAGCAGACAAGTAAGAACCGACCGATTATACTCAAGTCCTTCAAAAGAAGGCAGCTGATATAGTAAAAGTGCAGAAATATCATTTTTTGCACATCTTTGTTTGTGATCGTGCAGGGGAGCAACTACTAAAGTAGGTTTTACTTTTGTGTGATGTTTGCAAGGTGAGTTCTCATACGATGCCTGCGAATGCATACAAATCAGAAATTAGGTACCATTCTAGAGAAGCAGGCAGTGTTTTATAAATGGATCGGTACATACTACAACCAAATCATGTCATCATTTTAGGGCTGGACGTGTAACAAGCAATGCTTTCTTCAAAGCACAAATCATATGTTGTGAAAAATATTTAAAATATACATATATTTTGTGATGTAGTATTTACATTGAATGGGTCTACAGTTAATGGGTAAAAACATAACTGAAGAATACTTACTTTAGTGCAAAACAGATTCCGAAAAAGTACACAAGAAACAAGTATTAGTTACATGAACTGACTTTCTGGGTAATTTAATGTAGTGTTGCTCTTATATAGTTTGCAAGAATTATACTAAGCTCTCACCATGGGAAGTTTCTGACTAAACAGTAACTTTCCAGGTAGCTAATCTTGATCGCTATGTTGCTAAGTAATGAGCATGTCATTGTAACTCTTAGCATGCACTGCCAGAATATCTGATGCAGGGAAAACGCTTCTGTTAAAAATAAATCTAAAAAAAAAAAAAAAAAGATATATACAACTAAATAATTGGCTAAACCTATACCTGTCGGTGCTTGGCTGTCATGTGAGGTTTATGTAATAATTGCAAATGACCTATGAAGCCAGTTATATATGTAGTTTGCTATAACCAGTACCCTACTGTGATAGCAAAGACTGGTTGTACACAACTGCTTGAAACGTATCCTCAAAGCTTTGTCATTTGTCTGACAATGCACGTGTCGAGCTTCATAAAGAAAGATATTTTAATAGCATGGGAACCACTTTGATTATGGAGATGTTCACTGACTTTATCACCGTATAATAAGATCATAGCGTTACATGTTCTTTTAGAATGGTGTCACAATCACGGATGTCTGTCTGTTGTGTAAAAACTGCATAGCACATAAAGTGACCCTGTTACAACTGCAGCATATTTGCTGTTGTTTTGTACTGTGTAAGTTTTCATTGTTGTAGATAGTGAAGCACTGTACTCTCTAAAACAAAATTTTCTGTGATGTAAATATATTATTGACCGGGCTTCACTAAAACAATGTACTGTTTTAGAAGATGGTACATGTACTGTAAGCTTTCAGTACAACTCCTGCCCTGAGCTAATATTTATTTGTGATGCAAAATGTTCCATTTTCAATTCAATAAAGGAGTTACCTCATGCTAAGCACTGGCATGAATTTATTCCTATGTAGAAAGTGACATATTCACTGCAAAAAATGATAAAATGCTGGGATTAGCCGCACTGCAACAGCTCTTATGGTTAAGATGTGGTAGTCATTTATTACCCTTTTTGTGATCTGGTACTATTTAATGCTTGTATATTATCCTTTATATATTGAGTCCTCTTCTTTCTTTCTGCCATTTTTGAACTGAAACTTCTTTAGACACGGTAGTGCAAGTCTGGAGTGAAATGAAAATTGAAACAAAAGTGAGACTCTGCCAGACAGTGGTGGTGTTCGGCACCCAACAGTACAATAAATCTCAGAGAGGAACAGGTGTAGCCTGAGGACAACTTCACAGAATCACTGTAGGGATACTTCAACAAAGGCGTACCCATATTTCAGTGTGAGAATCCTGTAACACACACACACACGCATACACGCACAAGCACACACATGCACGCACACACATGCACACACACACCCACACATGCACACACACACACACACACACACACACACACACACACATGCACACACAATTAGGAGAAAGTAACTCCACATCATCTTCCACACCAGTCTAGAAATATGTAGCCAGTTTCTAACTCATGCTGATACCAAAGTATCTGCTTCAGCCTTCACCTGGGGAAAACAAGTACAGAATCAACTGCATTACATCACTCCAAAACTAGGAAATGCAAGACAAATTGCACTTCCTCTCACCTGTTAATTGCAGGTGGGGGCATCATTATGCACAAAGCAGTTGTACTATAGTGATCACACTGCTGCCTCTTGTCTGCGTGTGTGTGTGTGTGTGCGCATCTGCAGACCATTGTGAATTGGAAGAATATATTAAATGCACAACACACAAATACACATATACTTAAAGCAGGTTACAATCTTTTAGGGCAAAAGCACTGATATCAGGTTCTTGCAATAAGGACCTTGATGCATTGGGACCTTAAAACGCGCATCCCAATGTCTGCTCTGTTGTTCGTTGGTAGCACTTGTAGTTATTGAATAGAGACGTTTCACTTTAACCATGCGTGGTCACCACACACATTCTTTTTTTATTCTCAAGCAACTTTTTAAAATTAGGTATAGTTTTAGAAATTAAGACAGACTCAAACCCAACTAAATTATGTATATCTGGATTAACTCTAAAAATGTTCCACTTCCTTTTGATAATATCCTGCGTCTCCTTAGAGAAATCATTATGTGGTATTACAAAAGCTTTTTCAAATTTCTCGCCACTACTTTCTGTGGTTGGTTTGTCTAAACCTATTCTTAACAGAGGCTTGTATTTACACCTCCATTCCTTAAAAACATCACTAATAATAGTAGTAAATAAATTCTCAGAGTAGTCTCTTACTACAAACATGTTTTTCAATTTAACCAGTTCATCCCAATCATCATCATAATGGGATGTCATCCGCGCCACCCTTCGCTTGGCCCTTTACCAAACTTTTCTTTTGCGAAAAAGGGTGACAACTGGAAAAACGCAGATAAGAATTGCATAAGGTCTTTTTTCTGTATACATTAAACTTAAATCCTGTGGGCATATGGGATATAAGGGTTCCTAGATAGTTAATCCTTTCAGAACTCCAACCATAAGTAAACCTTAAAAGTCAGTTTTGTTTAAATAATACACACAGGATACAATCTCTTCCACCATAGCATACCACAAAATAAAGATGTCCTCAAGGAACCTTAAATACAAGTAAAGGTTCCTCAAGAACTTACTGTTAATCACATATTGATGTTCCCACCCCAACAAAACTAAGTTCACAAAGACAGGGGGGCAGGCTGCACCCATAGCCACAAGCCTAGTCTGTTGGAAAAACTCTCCTTCAAAGATGATGTATTTTCTAAAATGAGAGACATTAATTCCACTACCAAACCCACATTTTCATGGGATAGGAATGAAAATCTATTTAAAGTTTCCTGAAAAGTTATAGTTCTTTATTTTTTGGGGATGACAGAAAAAAAAGGTCTGTATAAATATAAAATCTTTCCTTCACAGATTGTTCTTCAGATGCCCCCAAAAAATCCTTAAGGAGACGTGGTGTAGACTCAACTACATGCTTCACCCACTTATCAACCAACACAGCTAAAAGATGCATCTTTGAACCCTGTGCTGACACTACTGGCCTGAATGTGTGTGTGTGTGTGTGGGGGGGGGGGGGGGGGGTTCTACATCCTTAAGAATTTTTGGCATTCCAAATACTGAAGGGATAATGGGTTTAGTGCTTAACAGAAGTCAATTTACCGATTCAAGACATATTCTTCTAAATAAGAATCAATTCTACATTGAACAGTGTTAATCTTATTTTTAGATAAAGGGGTGTAAGTGTCAGCTTGATGCAGGATATCCAACTTTAAATTAGAATAGACTTGTGCATCAAAAATCACTATCCCACCCCCTTCATCAGGTTTCACGATACCTATGTTTTTATCAGCCCTTAGTTGATCCAAAAGTAATTTCTCTTCCCTGGTAAGATTATGATATATATGTCTATTATCGGAATGCATCTTGTACATATCTTCCATATTTTACCACAACTGCTTTCTCAAAACGACTTATGAGTGGATTCAGTGGGGATTAAAAGTACTGCATTTCTTAAGGCTCATCCCATTAATAACTTTAACAGATGTTCCCTTTAGTTGCCGTCATGAAAAAGTATGTTGAAATTTAATTTTCTCATAAAAAGTTTGAGCTCAACAAGTTAATCCACCACATCCACATATTTAGTAGGAACAAACTTCAAACCTTTGAGGAATAAGGAAAAGTGATCTTTCGTAATGGAGTTAGTAATGTAGTTACACATTATAAATTCCCCATATGTGTTAACAATCACTTTGTCATCATTAGTCATCTTCTCATTTCCTCCCTCCCCATTTCTGATAACCCCTCTGGGGGGGGATGGATATCAGTCAAACCCAATTCCAAACCTTGTTTTGACTGACTTGCCAGTCTCTCTGAGCAGCTTGGAAATTGAAAATCCTGCACCTTTTTAGAAAAAGTATCAAAATCCAACATACCACTAGCCTGTCTCCCACCATATGACCTAAACATTTACTTGTACTATGTGTACCTACACCAGAAAAAAAAAACTTTTTTACTCTTAACAAAATACAAATATACTGCAGAGTAAGCCTCTATTTCTATATTGTTTAATATCTTGTTCTAGTTGATGCTTTTTCTTCATAAATGATTGTTACACCTCGTTACCTTTAACTAAAAAACTCTCTCATATAGACCCTTGTATTAATGAAAAAGCAAGTCATTCAAAATCTGCTGATGCAATCTCTCTAATTCCTGACCCAAAGTTTTTAAATTTTATTTATTATTTATTTTACATTTGTTGACCAGGTTTGTCCAAATGAGATGATTAGCCCTTTTTCAGCGGAGGCCTGAGGAGAAAAGCTCCACATTATTACAATGTGTTATACAGAAATGTTAGAATAAACAGAATCAGAAGGTTTCAAAGCAAGTACAGTTATACAGAAATAATAGCCAAAAAGCATTATAAATATAAATAAAAAATATATACAATACAAAAAAGTTTTTAATAAAACAGCAAAAATTACAAAGTATCTATAGTTGTTGCATGAGATATGTGAAATCAGAAGAGGAAATGAGAGATGGACAAGTAGAGTGATATTTTATAGAGGTTAAGCGATAAGATTTGTAATTTTTGGTGACTGCACATGATTAAGAGGCAAAAGTGAATCTAACAGATTGACTAGGTAGGGGTCTACTAAAGGACAGGTAAAGGAGTGTCTTAGAAGATAGCAAGGCGGTTCAAGGAGAATGAATGCATTGTAAAGAATAATTTTCTGGATGAGTTCTAAACCACATTTATCAAAAACTTAATAAAATCATCTGGCATCTCATCATTGTATAAGAGACCAAATGGGAATGTAAACATCCACAAACCTTGAGGCACAATATTAGAATTTATACATGCTTTCAAATAACTAATTTCAATTTTTAATCTCTTAAGCTTCATAAACCTTTTTTTCAAAGTAAAAAAATCATGCTTTTAAGGGATGTAAAAATACTGTCATCTGCTACATTAATTGCTGCCTACTCAGGACAGGAGTCCATTTGAAAATTAAAAGTTTTGCCCAATATAGTTTTAAATACAGAGTTATTATTTGTAGCAAGCTCAGAAGTGCCCACATTATTTAAATTCAGTTCAGGACGTGAATTAGACGACTCTACAAAATGCGGCAACATCTCAACAAAAACATGGAACGGTACCTGCTACTTCAGCGTAAGTCAGGTAAGTCCATCCGCATGTTTCATATTAGTGGCCAATCGTGGGTCCTTTTGCTGCAAACCTCTGTTTAAGGTAAAGATGCTACTGTTTAAAATTGCAGGAGCACATCGACTTGAACAAACTTCCTGCACATCTGACACCATTCTCTCCTCATGAGGAGAGGAACCAGGGGCATGTTCTTCAACCGTAACAGGAGAAGATGTAGACACCTGGTATACCTTCAGTCATCCAACTGTGAAAGTAATTTGTTAAGCCTCGTTAGATCACCCTTTAAGGTGGCAACATCCTCCTTAAGTTTGGCTACTTCCAAATGATCTCACAACACAGTGAAACAAACAAAGAAAATTGGTGTAGCATTACATCACAGCCAAACCAGAAAAAAAAATAATGCCACAAGGGTCCACAATGGTAAAATGCACACATTTTCACCGTTTTCGTCCCACTAAGGAGGCTTCATCAGAATGAACCCCCCCCCCCACCAAAAACTTCATTCAACAGTCAATCTGATTCAACCTATTGGTTAAGTAATTAATTTCTAAGAACCAATCCCTTCCTTAAAGGTACAGAGCACATGTAGTAGCACACAAGTCAACTCAAATTCAATACCTTAAAACCGTATCAACAATAAAAAGTTTTTTTTTTTTACAAAAATCTTAATCCATCATAATCCACACTTGTATAAAATACAGAAATCCACTCAATAAAAAAGTGATAAAACACAGGGTCAACCCAATGAAATTATGCATATCCGAATTCACTCTAAAAATGTTCCAGTTTTAAATATGAGAGGAACTAACTTATACACAGATAACTACTTTAAATACAAGACTTTTTGTAAAGTTGTATAATTGATGTTTAGGACAGGCTCTTTACACCAATTTAAACTACATTATCATATGTTTATTGAATGGAATTCTATATTTTATACAACTGTGGATTCTGATTTTTGTAAAAAAAACGTTTTATTGTTGATATAGTTTTAAGGTATTGGATTGGAACCGACTTGTGTGCTGCTATATGTACTCTGTGCCTTTAAGGAAGAGACTGGTTATTAGCAATTAATTAATTAACCAGTAGGTTGAATCAGATTAACAATTTAATGAAGTTTTTGGTGGGGGGTTCATTCTGATGAAGTCTCCTTAGCGGGACGAAAGCACTCAATGAATTGCGAGTATTTTACCATTGCTGACCCTTGTGGCATTATGATTTTTTTCTGGTTTTGGTCACATAATGGAATGAACACAGGTATCATCCATTGGAAGGAAAACAAAACTATTACCAGGACATACCTGTGAGGCAAAAAAAGTACACTATACTAAATTCACACACGTAAATATACACTACCAAAAACTCCAACGCACTACAAATTTTCATTATAGTAACTACATGTTCATTGCTCTCTCACACACACAAAAACACTCAGCATAAACTTGCTGCATTCAGACAGACTAACGTGAATAGCTGTCAAATGTTTAAAAGGGAAGGAAAGTAGAAAAAGTGGAGGTCAGTAATCAGAGGGTCCTGCATAAGGACATAATATGGCAGTATGCAGGAAGAGTGGCGCCGGTACATTTTTTTTTTTTGTGAGGACAAGGCCAAATCTTTGCTTTACAAGGAGAGAAGGGAAAAGGGAGTAGGGTGAAAGGAAAGCAGGTATGACTGCTGCAAGGATAGAAAGACAACATATAGAACAGTGCAGATAAACAGGAGTGGATGACCACACACTAGGGTGGGGAAACATGGAATGGATATAAACAACATACAATGGTGGAGGTGAGGGTTGGACAATGCCTACGTTAAGAGGTTTAACACAAGAGGAAACGAGGGCATAGACATGATTGAGTACAAGCAGCAGCATGCTGTCTGCCTCCCTGGGCAAAAGGTGCATTAATGCAATCCATCAGCACATGAAGGGCCAGGGTAGCTGATGATATGGACCATATTCTCCATGGAGCCATCTGGGCAACAGACCTACTAACTTCCTTCTCCACTGCAACATCCACCACTTGCTAAAGTTGTAGGTGGGCCACATCAGACAAGGGCATGAGCTACTGCCTAGTGAGGGGCCAGGACCCCCTCTAGTGCAGCACTCCAGGCATTATTGCCCTCAGGCTCCACAGCAACAGCCTCAGCAGGGGTGGGACATGAAAAAGGTGCCTGATGAACAAATCTGTCACCCAGACCTGCAGTGAAGAGTTACAATGAGAAGTCTGCCATAAGTGGACTATCCTGGCAGTGGACTGAATACTTTTAAAACACACATGTGCATTAGTTTGTAGAACTACCTGTGGATAGCTACAAGACTGTACTGCCTCCTGTGGAAGGTGATATGATTGTTGTCACATTCTGCTCATGGTAAAAAGAGAAGCAAGAAATCAGAGAACTGCGACAAGTGCAAGGTAAGGTACGAGAACAACAAATACACAGTCCAAAATATATATCCTGTTAACTCTATGACAGGTAGCAGTCATATATATAGGTCTCTTGCACAAATGTTAAGCAGGAAAATTGCACTTCTATAATTAGGGGCACACCAGGAAGTGTGTAGGCACCATGAGACAGTGTAACACAACCCCACCCAATAACAGGTCCCCTCAGAAACCAACATCAGCTGAAGTTGGCATATTATGTACATGCCATCAACTCCTCCACTTGACACTACAGGTCACACAGTAGTATACACACATGTCCTAAGCTGACCTTGACAAACACCTGCCTACAGTCACCCACATAAAACAGGAAAAAAGGTACAATTCTATTCACTTTTTATAACCTTCAAGGTGATGCTGCCCAACCTCCACTCCTCAAGCACAGATATCATTATGGCTACTACACAGTAGAACATCATAAAGGCTACATTGCTCCCCTATCCTCATGATGCCTGTGCCTGAGATCAAAACCTCAGCCAGGTTATACCAGGCATCAAATATTCTGAAAGCATTATCACAGGGACTTAATAAGCACTCCCTGAAATGGCTGTGAAGGAAATGGAACATAATTTTGCTCTCCTTCAAGCACCACACATGAACGGGAACCAACAAAAGTGGTCATATTCCAGAATCTCCTCTAAAAATGGAACCACTTTCATGAGGAACAAAATGGTAGCAGATGAATCATTCTTACCATGAGATTTTTTATATTGCATATAGCACAACATGATGCTAGGATGTAGCACTATGATCATACTTATGCAGGTCTCCAGCACAAATTCACAGCCACAAGCTGCTAACGAAGGGCATTGGCAGCAAGATGCTCTTCAGATGTACAGCAGCAAAATAAAGTGATTCATATACATCCACTCACCCTAGTCTAATTAACTAGAGTCTTGTACAAACAGCTATGAAACTGCATTGTTTCACAGGTATATCGCCATTTTGTATACCTGGTTGTCCAGACTTAAGAAGCCATACTGGACACTTGGGCAACACTGTCACGAGGAATAACAGCACTGTATGGACATATAGACAGGCATGAGGAGGCACACAGTATTCTGAAAGTGTGTGGTAAATTGCTTTTGTCCACCTCCCTAGGGATGTGCATCATAGTACTGGAATTCTCATTACAAATGTCTAGCAGTAGACATATGCTTATATCATATATCAGTTGTTCTGTCAATAAGGTAGCCTGAAAATCTGGACAATCTGTTCCTGTGCATGTGTCATAACATATGGAAAAGGTAATGTTTGCCATATCCACACTGTTGCTTATTGTGGTCAGTAATTCAGTTCTATGCCTACAAACGTGTGCCCCCCCCCCCCCACACACACACACACACTGCTAGAGGACAATGTCAATGATGTTTGCCAGATGTACTCCCAAAAGGTCTAATAGCAGTGTTATGGATGATTGCCTTATCCTGTACATACCTGCAGGTACTTACAAGGTGAATGAGTCCTGCGGGCAGTGAATATATATATATATATATATATATATATATATATATATATATATATATATAGAGGCAACTATGGGGGTATGCCATGTGATAGGTACAGGGACAGATATGGGAATGCTTACAGCAGATGTACTTGTCACACATTAGTATATATATATATATATATATATATATATATATATATATATATATATATATATATGGCATACCCCCATAGTTGCCTCTGTAAATATGGTATGGTATTTTATGGTATTAACTAGGTTGCTCTTTCATCTGTTGCTGTTGTCCTACTAGCTCTAGTAGTATACAGTCTGTAGCTCCCTGTCATGTGTTCACGAGTGTCTGCATGTCTGCAAGATGCAGTGAACAGCAGAGAGTGCACAATTTGAGCCCTGCTAAAAATGATGTCCTGCTACAAGCACTTAGAACAACTGGTAGCATCTGATGGGAAGAAAGGGGTGTTGATCATCCTTTACAGGAACAAGTGTTGCAGACATTGGTCCATTCCACAAATGTGGAGGGAGGCACAATTAAACATTACAGCTGTGTTATAAGCATATTACTGACATGCCATGTAGTATCAACACAAAGGCACATTCCATAGCAGCTGAGAGGTCAGTCAAGGAGAAGGGCCACACAGAAGCATCAAACTAACAAAGCCAGAGGAGATTTTTAGTGTTCCTACTGGGGTATGATATTTGTGATATTATCCTGGAGTAGAGGACACTGTTTGAGGATGGACCCACCCTATGTGTATCAATGGATGATGCACCAGGTTAATACCACATTTGGCAGATTTCTGAACACCAGCATTGCACACAGAGAATGTAGCCAGCTGGCCACAGCATACTGTTTGTAATTTAAAGAAGAAACTACAGGTATCCAACTACATCAGGATGGCAGCAGATGTACAATTGTACTGCGTATGGAGACCTTTAACATGCATGCTGCAGGGGCACTGTTAAATCACAGATATTAATGCTCACTTAAGTGGGTCTTTTATTGTGTATTCACAGGGCAGAGCACGGCTATGATGACATCTACAAAGGCTGAGGCAGGACAACAGGATGATGTGGGGAATATACCTCTCAAATGCATCTGAATTTGCCTTATATTTTTGTTCTGTTCCCCCATAAGACTTTTGATCTTGTCCTGACCTCCATGAAACTTTTGTTTTCCTAGTAAATCAGTTAATACCGCAGTCACCCAATAATGTCAGACAGAGTTTCATAGTTATTATTGTTTGGAAAATACACGGTCATGCAAAACCTGATGTTTTATTAACTTTTTGTAAGTAAACTAGAGTAATAGTTAAATACCCGTCCCTGATGTTGGTCCTTGTATTGTACACATTAAAATTAGCCACACTGCCTGCACATATGAACTAGATGACTCTGTGAAGTTTCATGATGTATGAGACAAACATATGCACCATATATGTGAATCATGCAAACACCCTGGGAGCTAGACGTATACATTGGTCGTGATCTTATGTGCATCACATGATGCCTGCCAGATCATGGAATAGTATTCATTCTTGTTCACAAACCTTTGTGAGTGTGGACCAGGTAGTGCCTTCATTGCTATCATCTATGCAATCTATGTCACCCAATACTTCAGGAAGATAGGCAATGTCATACATGGAATGTGCAGTGTTATCACTCTCTTGTTGAGGATTTGGAAACCATGTGTACTCCCCTCCACATGCAGAAGCATTATGCTGAGGTACTTGTTGAGTACTGTAATGTTGGAAACGTGAAATACCCAATGTGATCCCAGACGGGTCATGAAAGGTCCTTGTAACCAGAACAGAAATTGCTATAAGCACAGTGGTGGTCTCTACAGGAATGGAAAGGCAATGCATTCCTATAGATTCTGTGTGTGGGCAACACATCAATCAAGGCCCATACACTGTTCCAATCTCCTTTAAAGTGATCAATCATCGCTCCGTCAGTGAAATTAAGGTACATTATCAACAACATTGCTAACTCATGCATACTAGTGTGAAGTGACGGCACTAATATTTTCAGCATGCTTTATCCATTTTATAGTCAGATGCACAAATTCTCCCAAATATGACTGCAAATCAAGAAGGTTCTTCACCTCACATACATTTAAATACCATTAGGACACCCTTTCCCTATCCAGTTGTAATTGTATCTCATCATGATGTAATTTGCATATATCTTTTCCTGCGCATTTCAGCAAAACATGAGCCTATGAACCATCACTAGTGCATGCCAGCTTACACATGGCAAATTCCCACTGAAATACACATACAACTTGTCTACAGATCGCAACCAAACTCCCCACCAGCACAGTGCATCTGCATACTGTCTGCATAAGGTGAAAAAAATAAAGGCCGCGGGACAGAACCTTACACTGAACCCACAGTATACCAGCAGACTATGAGAGAGCATTAGGTGTTGCTATATTGAGCAAAATACATAAACTGTACTGTATGCAATTAACAAAATTTATAGTATTAGAATAGAGAATCAGTCACCATAAATATCCGTCTTAGACAAGTTAAGAATTTAAACGGCTTCAAAACAGCCAGTGGCTATTCTTGAAGGCATACTATTTTGACAAATTAACAACACAAAATAAAAAAAAATAATCTGTACAGGAGATACAAGAATAGAGCAGTCGTCATCAAGCTCATACAGTCAGTATCTATTTCAACACCATGGGCTACACCAACTAATTAATTTACTTACCCACAAAGGTAACACATTAGACAAGCATAAAATGCTAGACTTGATACTTGTGCCTCCAGCACAAAAACTCAATTCTACAGGGATCATGGCCATTGCTATTACTGACCAAAGCACACCATAATCAAACAACAACAAAACATTCCCAAATCAGGTTAAAAACATGAACAACTTAAATCATGACTATAGCAATCTATAGCAATCAAGTCATCCCACCTATGGACTAGCACTGCATCACCTATGCATCCAAACTGTCTGATGCTGCTGGCATCTTCATCCAAAATATAAATGCTGTTTGACTCGGTAGCTTGCTTTAAAGCATTAATTGTAAAAATGCTTCTCAACCATGAGCATCAAGCACACTTAAAGCCTTAACAGTGGAATATGACAGAGCATGGACCAACAAAACACAAACATCCCATAATCTACTTAAATGCAGAGAAATAAATGCAAACTGTTCATCAAAGATCATACAAAATGATGCAGTGTTCGTAGCTTACTACAAACAAAAATCACCACTCATTTGAAGACAATAAGTGATCTTCTGCAGCCAGGTAATAACACTACTGTGTCACTCTCTTCAGAAGCCAGTGATACAGAAATAGCAGAACAACTTCAAAACTATTTTGAAAACACAATTCCAAACATTTCCTAAACCCCATCCTTCAGTTCCCATACTACAGATTTGAAAACTAAAGACTCAGTACCAGCTGACTTTGATGGTCTGCCTCTGGAAATCATACAACTAGCTGCACGCACTCTAGTCATTTCCCTCACTATTCTAATCATCAGAAGCATCAGGCAAGGCACTGTGCCTGCCTAATGGAAACAGGCATTTATCAAGTCTAGTCTCAAGTGAGAAACCTCAGCAGACCCAAAGAATGTTTTATCTAATGCCATTCTTAACATAGTTAACAATGCAACGTATGTATTGGTCACCAGAAGCTAGATGCCCACATAGAATACACACACAAAAAAAAAAGTCACAGTCTTTTTTTTCAAAGTTTTGTTTTTGAGTTAATGAAGCACTACTGCCTCACAGTTAGATGTTGCCCATTCGATTCTCAGTTAGAGCGTCTTCTGTGTGGCGACATGCGTGAATGGGCGTTCCTTCTTTGAAGGTTGTGCGTTAGGCCCGGCAAGCCAGCACGTAAAAATCTACTGCCAATCATTAGCGGACTGGAGTTCCGCTGTGGCGACCCCTAACTGGGAAAAGCCGAAAGACACAAACAAACAAATATCTGAATGAGTCTGTCAAAGAAGTGCTAAACAAAGACAAGGTGGTATCATCAGACCTTTTCATGGGTCTATTCAAAGCTTTCAATACGTCATCAGCAATACAGGACAAATAAACAGACCAACTGTACTAGATATGATCAGTCAAACCATCGGCTGGTTCTACAATTACCCCTGCAAAAAAAAGAAAAAAGTGTTTTGTGCGTTTCTGTATTTGAATGTTTTGTCATTGTTCTGTTCACCGTTTTGTTCATCAAGCTTTTTGGCCCGATATTGTGCTTATTTCTGCATTCAACAATTATAACAGAAACCTATATATAATTATATATGAGAGACAGAGAGAGAGTGAGTGAGTGTAGGGCAATGGATCAACTACGTACCAACACCAACACACAGAATTCCAATGTGAAAATGTCAAAACTACAAATACTGACTCATTCTGTCACCGTTTTGTTCATCAAGCTTTTTGGCCCGATATTGTGCTTATTTCTGCATTCAACAATTATAACAGAAACCTATATATAATTATATATGAGAGACAGAGAGAGTGAGTGAGTGTAGGGCAATGGATCAACTACGTACCAACACCAACACACAGAATTCCAATGTGAAAATGTCAAAACTACAAATACCGACTCATTCTGTGCATGCTCCAAGGATTACCCCAGAGTGGAGCAAACCATCTACAAGTGTTTTTGCAGGGGAGCAAGCCCCCCCTGCATCCCCATATATTCTATTCAGCTAATTATATATATATATATATATATATATATATATATATATATATATATATATATATATATATATATATATACTAACTCTGAGATCTCACAATCCTTGGGGAAAGGGAAAATTCCACTAACCAGGAATTGTCGATCTTGAACACCTGTCAACCATCTGTGTGGAATGATCAAATGATGTCAACTAAACAAGTGTCAGTGTAGATGCACAGTCAGTCTAGTGCCCTACATCCACACACACACACACACACACACACACACACACACACACACACACACACACACACACACACATATATATATGTATTCTGGACCCATTTGAGAGGACCAGTGATGGAAAGTCCCCAAAACAATAATATCTACAGTTATAAAAGTATACATACACAAGATAACTTACAGTGAACAAAACTATTTACACTGCAGTAAATATCAATTATATATATCAGTTACATATGCCGCGGTGGTGCAGCGGTAACGTTGTTGCCTCACAGCAAGAGGTTCCCCTGTTCGATTCTTGGCTGGAGTGCCTTCTGTGTGGAGTCTGCATGTCCTCCCCACGGTCGAGTGACCTTCGAAAAACATGCGTGAAAGGGGCGTGCCTTTGCTGAAGGTTGGGCATCGGGCTGACAACTCGACACCATAAAAAAAATCTACTGCCAATCATTAGCGGACCGGAGTTCTGCTGTGGCGACCCTTAACTGGGAAAAGCCGAAAAGACAAACATATCAGTTACATACTAGAGATAGTTAAATGATAGCAACAAATAAAGGTACATAGTGATCAGCAAACAGGCAGTAAACAATGAGTTAAAACAAAATGGCATTGGCAGATGAATCTGTACTGATTAGAGGGCAAGCTTTAATCATGCCAGTGAGAAACAGAATATTTACAGCATAAGGTAAAATCATGACCTATGGCTGTACACATACTTGACCATGGAGTCCTTCTGTAAGTGAACTGACAACAACCAGTAATATCTTATACACCAAGCTTGTGAAAACCATGTTACAAGAGGTCAAGCTGTATACAATTGGTATAAGTCATCCTTGGGGTTTGCCAGCACTCAAACACAATTTTATATGACCTCGTGATGCTGTTCATCTTCAGGGTAACAAAATGTTTGGACGCCAAGAGCAGGAAAATAGACCATTGTTAACTAGTCCAACTCAGGCAAAAGCTCCGGACACCCAAATGCACACCATTCCATCTATTTTTCTCTCAGTACTGAGCATTAGTATTCAAGTAGAATGCCTGTTCTTGAACCTCCTTCATAATATCTCCATTTAACCAAACGATCCTGCCAAGTGTTACCTTTCTTCTTTCCCATGCCATAACCAAAGAATCATTTGTTAATGTTTGGCTGTACTGGGACTTTACTGATGCATTAGTGGTTAAAGATGCATGGTCAACAATTATGACAAAAAGTATACAGCATTTTGGTATTGATAAAAAATATTCTGCTTTTTCAAGCACTATCACCGCTCAGTCATAACACTCCGACAAGTGTTATGACCAGTGTCTATCATTTCCTGCTGAGGGACCACTCAAGGGTAACACACTGAGAACTGTCAAGTCTGGCATCTGTCACTTCATGCTGATGGACTAACAATTACTAGACAGCCTATAAAGCTCTGCTATGAAGCATTAATACATGCATTTAAAATAGTATGCAATTCATTCTCTTGTGCCATTATTTTTATTTCTCTACTTACTTGTTTTTTCTTGAGTTTGCCCAACTAGGTTTATCGTCTGTTTTCAGGACAGGCACAAGGTGGCATTTATCTACACTACAGAAATTTGGCTATGACAATGAGGAAAGTTTTCTACTGTCATTTCTGATAAGTGCTATAGTATCGACAGCTACCTAAATTAGCACCAGTTCTGGCAGAAGCCACTTCAGAGGTGCAGCATCCACCTCATATTATGCTACAGTTTCAGTGCTGGAACATGAATGCAACCACCTGATATAACCCATGGCCTTTTTTTTCAGCATTTCTGAGAGTAAACAGATTGGCTCTTCATGACTTCATAGCAGCCAGATAACAGCTATTTTATTAGCACTCCCTTCTTCATTTCCACATATCCCTCCAGACCTGCAACCACCAATCTCACCATCTAGCGGAGTGAGCTGGCTTGTCAGTGGGCTTGGGAGGTGAAGACAAAGGAGACTGCAGCATCATTATGAGTCAAAGAGATTTATTGTTGTACGAGTCACACCCTAACTTTCTACTCTTGTGCCAGAATGATCTTTTGAGGAAGGTGTGTACACAGGTTTGGGAGGATGGTCCCCACCTAGACAGTGATATCACCTTAAATCCAAACCACTGAAAAGTGAGCACTTACTGCAGTCCCCTGACTCCATCAGTGACTCAAACCTTCATCCATACCCTGTGGAATGTAACCCTTCTCCTACCCTCCCCCCCCAGGCAGACAGTATCACCTATTCATTACTCCCTCTCCTGGTTGGCTCACAGACTAGTCAAACTGGGGTCATCGGGGTTCTAGCAGGGTTTCACCCCTGTACATCTTGTAGCTAACTGACTCCACAGGTTTATGACTTTCCCAGCATCAAAGACAAGTATGCAGTATGCTAAGCCACAGCCTTACCTTCTCCCATGCTAGACTAAACAAAAACATGGTCCTTTGGAACTAATGTATTAAACAATTGTTAACAAAGCATTGGTGTTCCAGATTTAAAATACAGTCTTTGAAATTCTGCATGTGAGCAAAAACCCAAACTTTCTAACAGAACTTGAAACCTAATCTTTTCATTGGTAAAGCTTCCCTCCATCCGGATATGGGGGCTACATCACTCCTTGCATCCTTTTCTTAATATAATCAATTCTAGGGTTGCTGCACCTTGGTAAATAGAAATCTTCCTTGCAGTGACCTTCCTTAACCATAATGCAGTTTTGCAGTCGTCAACTGCTGTAGAAGTGTCACTGTGACCTATGTACGCTACCATTAATGAATACTGTGTCTGTCATCAAATTTTTTATTCATTATTTAAAAACATTAGACATACTAGACCCAAGTCTATTTTCAGGAGTTTTGTAACCCCCCCCCCCAAAAGAACTAACTATTGAGGACACCACAGGATGTTTTGCTCAGTACATCTCTCAACACATGTCAAAATTGAATGTAGAAGGGCAGATGATGTTCTTCACAAAAGCTAGGAAGAAAGAAGACATTTAAGGACCTGTCAGGCTCACGTCATTTGGTAGTGGAAGTGGAGGAAGGAAGTGGAACTCGTGAAAACGATTGTGATACACCAGGAATCCACTGCAGTGTAATATTGAAGATAACATTTAGCAAGGCTGTGAGATATGAAGTTTAGACTTTGCGTGCCATACCTCTAAACATTCACAAAAGATTCAGTAAATCATTTACTCCTCTCACCCACTATCACAATCCCCAAGTCACTTCCCAAACAATAAAGGCATTTATTTGCTGCACTAACAAGTCAAAAACTGCTCACAGCAGGGAAATTACGGTCACTGGTTTAGGACTTGCAAACACTGGGCAGAATTGTGAGATTTATTAGTTTGTACAAATAGCCACACTGTACATTGTAGCCTTATTATGCAATCACTCAAAAGGAATCTTTGTCAAGGAAATTGAATTCATGACGTTCTCGGGGTGACAAAGGCCTACATGAATTTCAGAAAGACGCCCAGTGTGTTTTTCACTACAGACTTAAAAATATGATCTGCAGCTGTAGCTTAAAGATCAGTTTGCTAAAATGAACTAGGAAATGGATGCACATACAGGTGGTGCTAAATAAAGCTCCGTTAAGGCAAAGCAGGTTGACTAATGAATTGTGACAAGAGCTTGCTTTAATATTTAAGCGTTAATCTCGCTAAATATCATTATAAAAATGTTATACTTGTAGAAATTATATACCTAATAATGTAATACTGCTTGAGTACTATCATATGTACAACCTACAGCAGTACAGCTCCCTTAACTTTTTTATTTTCATTTATTTATTTTTTTACAAATATTACTCCACACCTTTTCTCATTCTTTTAACCATACCAAGTAATTCTTCCTACTTGTAACATCCTTAGGTTCAAATAGCATTACTAGTATATGCTGCAATTTCTGCTTTTAGCATAGCAGTTAGGTCCCAGTAATTACCAGCTTCTTTACTGCATGCTACCAGTATATAATACTTGTATTTGTAAGAAGTGTATATTAAAATGGCATCATGAAGTCTTATCTGTGCATTAAAATTGCTGTAACTCTTCTAGACATCCTAAACAAATCTGCACCCTTACTACAAAAAAAAAAAAAAAAAACAGATGTACAGCCTTCACTGCCTTGGATTACTTGTGATACCAAAATGTTAAAGCTTGCAAATGACCAAATCTGACAAATTATAAAACTCAAATCACCCAGAGAATGGAATATGTTCCATGCCATACAGAATTAATTAAAATACCAAATACCATTTCACTAAGTAAAATGTCCTTCCTTGTATCCTCGACCAAAACAGACAACATAAATGAAATCCAAAAAGTCTAAAACAATAGACAGCGCTTCTTCATCCCAGTCACTAACATACCTCTTCTCCTTTCCTATGACTAGATGACATGCCAACAGCTAATATAGCAATAACCCACGCCTGGGTGTGGGTAATGTTGGATTTGCCCACGATTGGTGTGGTTTGGTCACGAGGGCAAAGCCCGAGTGGCCAAACAAAGCCAACCGTGGGTAAATCCAGCATTACCCACACCCAGAAGTGGGTTATTGACATTATACAATGACATTATTTAAGAAAAAAACTAATTACTTTTCTTAAATAATGGCATTGTATAATGCCTCCATGCTGCCCTTCCGCAGCTGTCTGGTATTCTGCGGCAGTTCTGATGTACTGCGCATGCGTCTGCCTACGCAGTACATCAGAGCTGTGGGCAAAAGCAACTGAGAAAGCAAGATTTCCGTTGCTTTTTACAAACTGTTTTGCTATGTTAAATGGGTTTAACATAGCGAAACAGCTTTAAAATAAGCAACGGAATCTCCGTTGCTTATTTTAAAGCTGTCTCACTATGTTAAACCCACTTAACATAGTGAGACAGTTTTGAAAAAAGCAACGGAGAAAACAAGATCTCAGTTGCTTTTTACAAACTGTTTCGCTATGTTAAATGGGTTTAAACTAGCGAGACAGCTTTAAAAAAAGCAACAGAGATTCTCCGTTGCTTTTTTAAAGCTGTCTCGCTATGTTAAACTCGTTTAACATAGCGAGGCAGTTTTGCTGTAAGAGTTATAGTAATAGAAAAAGTCTGGGCGACCGGACCTTTTTCCATTACTATAACTCGGATTTACAATGTGCACGCTGACCAATCAGCATGCACGTTTTTGAATATTAATGGGAGGGTTGTTGTACAATGAATGTTAATCTTTTTCATGATTCTATATAAAAATTAATGCCAATGCCTTCTGATGAGTCTTTTGGCTTTTCCCGGTTAGGGGTCGCCACAGCGCAACTCCAGTCCGCTAATGAGTGGTACTACATTTTTACGTGCCGAGTTGCCAGCCCTGACGCACAACCTTCCACAAAGGTATGCCCATTCACGCATGTCTCCACACAGAAGACGCTCTAGGTGAGAATCGAACCGGACAGCATTTTACTGTGAGGCAACAACACTACCGCAGCACCACCACCACGGAATTCTTGTAAAACCTTCTCCAGCTTCACAGCTAGGTCTTTTTCATAATTCAAAACTACATGTGCCTGTATGGTTCTTAAACTAAAACTCAAACATGACTGCCTGGTGACAGACAACATTCTACCTAAATTACTAAAGGATTCAGCTCTCTTATTGCTTATCCTATCATAATACTTATAAACAGACTCATAAAAGGTAAGGTTCTACACTGTTGGAAACAACAACCTCTCATATCCTTGCACAAGGGTTACCCTTCCACCTCCCATAACAATTGCTGACCCACTGCCTTATTACCTTATTAACCATTCTGTCAAAAAACTTGCAAAACCTAGTCATCACAAGCTACTTGATAATCTCCAAATGTCAGTCTAATATACAATTTGCAGCATGGTTTTTAGTCCCATCATAAAGCATATACATTCTATCTTGACCTTTTTGAATATATTTCTGAGGAAATTATCTCCGGTAAAATCACTGAAAAAAATCTAACTAAACTTATCAAAAGCATCCATGTTGAAAACTGTACTTTCAAAACATTATAGCCTACTCGTGTTCATTGAGTTGTACCTGAATACAATTCAGTTTGCAGGGTCTTGTGGCTGTATATTCACAGTGTTATTGTGAATTCATATTGTTTTTAGTTTGTGTATAACAATCTTGTAATTATCCTTTAAAGACTATACTGCAAACGTGACTTGAGAATTCAGCATCTATGGTTAACAAATAATAATAATAAATAGATACAGATATGTAAAACAATCCAGAAAACTAATCTGATGGTCAGAGACCACGAGAAAGCTTTAAAGTAATCATATAATTTACTCTAATAATGTGTGAGCAGACCTCTCAACTGTCCCAGTTCTGGAAGAACATTCCTATTTTGAGACCTGATTTACTCTTACACATGATGTACCTATTTTTGAGGTATCTCACTATTTTCAGGCTTGATTCGTCCCTTCACCCAGTTCTTCTCAATCTCTTTCATCAAATATTAATTTTGAAGTTTCTAGAACACAGAAAACCACAACACATGACCAACATTCTAGTTGCACCAATGACTTAAAGAAAGAACACCCTTTTTCAGAAGCAAAAATAAATGACCCTGTCTGGTAAAATTTTACAATACAGTTCCTTAAAGTCTACAGATTTTACACTGTTGATAATGTGCTTATATTTTCCTTCATTTTTGTCACTCCCTGTTTTTTAAACATGTTTCCAAGTATTATCACATATTCCTACTGGAAGCAGGAAGAGTTACATGCTATATATGGGTTACCTTCAGTTTATAGACAGTCCACTTCCCCGACATGCATTCACCCAACACTTCAAATTACCGACATTCCCAAAGCCAATGTTACAAGCGTGGTTAGTGAACACTTGGCCATCTACTTGAACTTTTCCCCTTACCCCCGCGGTAGTGCGTTCTCAGAGTTGGCATATTTAGTAAGGGGGGTGCGGGGGGCATGGCCCCACATTGGTGGGTTTGTTTTCTTCGAGTAGTTTTTCCATCGGGGTGGCCAAGTGTTTACTTCCCATTTGGGAAACGTTGGCTTTGAGAATGTCAGTGATTTGACATGTCTGTTAACTGGGTTTCAGGGAAGTGGATTGTCAATAAACTGTAGGTAACCCGCTACATGACATTTAAATTGTATGCTAATTAGATATCCAGACTTCTGGCTGGATTTCTCTACTTCTCAAAGGTCTTTGTTCCTACTTTCAAAGTCTGTAGGTTGACAGGTATGTATGACAGGACTATTTGAAATGCAAAAAACGCAAAATAGTTGCTGATATTCACAGCAAGAAGTGCAGCACAAGAATAAAGATGCTGATACACTGTGTACATTTTAGAAGTCTACTTCAGTGCAACACATATATACATCTATCTGGAAGCAGTTTGAACAGACAAAAACCCCTTGGCTTGCTGAGTCTGCCCAGTTTCCTACTGTCTGGATAAAGTGACAGCCAAAAGATTCTTTATTTTCATTTCTTTGCTGCATAAGAATTATTTTATGTCTGTCATATGTAGTTACGACTTCTGTCTATATAATATCTTTGTAGGAATAAAGAAAAGAGTGCAGAAAGTATGCATCTTCATGAAAAAGAACTGTTTATGGAGAATTTAGGCTTTTGTGGGGACGATTGGCTGGGGACACATGGATGAATTGCAGTTCACCCATACAAATCAAATGGCTGCTGCAAATTCACTGTGAGAACTGAGATGTTTGCAGTGCCTAGCCCATAGCTTGAATAACCATGTGCAGGGGGAATACAATGCAAATGTCCCCCAGCAGCATAGGGACAGCAAGTAGCAGGATGCTTGGTGGATATGTTAGTTGAAGAAAAAACTGCAACATTCAATGGGTATGAGTATGACAGCAGGAAGTGATGGATGTTGTGATTGGAAGTGCATGCTTATATAACTGCAGCTTCCAAAAGTATGCAACAGCATGCAGGACATCCTGTACATTTCTGTAGTCACACTCATACTCCAGTGTGGGTTTTAGGTGATGCTCCCTAGACAAAATGGATCTCTTATGGAACATCAAAGACATTCCCCTGAGCACAGATGTTTTGTGTTCATCTGTCAAATGTCTTTCTTTCTGCAGCACAGTAAGATGTTCATGTAGATGTACAGTGGGCTGTCCTGGCAACACCCTCAGCTACTGGTGCCAGGCCTCCACTTACAGACATACATATAAATACTAATATTTCCAACTGAATGCAGTGGATCCTGGTCTGACAGGTCACATACATTCCAGACCCTTAACCCCCTGTATTTGGTTATTCCACATATAGGCAGGGCACTGCATGCTTCTCTGTGCCCACAGTGAATTTGCCATAACCATATGTCTCTGCAGCTGAACTGCAGTTCAGCCATGTATCCCCAATCAACAATCCCCTCAGGAAAATGTCTTACAGCCTACAAGCCAAAATCTGTTCATGGAGGATAAGGCTTACCCTGGAACCAGGAAACGGTATTGGGCCTGCTCCTTTTTGGCATCTACTTCTCTAAAATGGAAGAAAATGCTGAAGGTTTATGGCTGACTAAGCTTGCAGATGTTTGCAAGCTGGGGGTTATCATCAACTTCCCCACAGACACTAGCATTCTTCAAGAAGGTCTATCTCTGACTAATAAATGGTGCCAAAGCCATGGTCTTAAACTCAATGCTAAAAAATGCATAACTGTACCCTTTGGGAAGTCAACCATCCTAGCTAATTGCTATGTTGATAATACACCCCTAAGAGTCGACCCAGTGGTCAAGGATCTGAGTACACACGTAGACAGTAGCCGTACCTTCAACCGCCATACGGCCATAGTGGTGAGGAAATCCTTTTATGTTGTGCAACTTATATGTAAGGGCATCGCATCTAGGTCCAGAGAGGTCATTATCCCACTGTACTCCACCCTTACCAGACCGATCAGGAGTACAATGATCCCTTTCGTATGTACCTGACCAGGCATATGCAGCAACTAGAGCAACCTCAAAGGTTCCTTACAAAAAGAATGCAGGGAGTTATAATCCTGCATTATGCAGAGAACCTTAAAGCCCTTTTCTCTCTACTCAGTCTACTACAGATTGCTGAGGGGTGTGCTATGCCTGGCTGACAAGGCATCATGCGACTTAAACAGAACATGCTGGAGAGACAGATATGTGTCCCAGAGACTGCCCTTTCTATGGAACAGGCTTCTCAACCATGTTAATCTAAGTTCATCTATTACCCAGTTTCAGCACAGCCTAGACAAGCGGATGGGGAAGAGGAAATTTACACCGGGCCTGGCACCCATGCCCCTTATGGACAAAGGCAGCTTATAAATGCCTGGCCCTCAATGTCCTATTTGGATGTAGGACATCATTATTCTTTCGGGAAAACTTGGCTAGGTTTAGAAAGGCCCCCTAAGGTCATTAACCTAGTAACAGTCTATGAATCTATGAAAGGTAAGCAACAGAACAATGAAGTATTTCTTGATGAAAATGTGGTAGAGGCTGATCAGTTATACTACAGGGGCACTAGAAACAGCTAAACTGGGGAAGATGACAGTCAAGACTGCATGCTCCTTAATGCATGGATCCCATTCTAAGTCAGAAAGAAGAAGGATTTGCCATGCAAAAAAAAAAAAAAAAAAAAGATAGCCCCAGCATCAAACACAGTCCTTCTAAAAAGCAGCCACCACTTGGGTCTGTAAATAACTCTGCCCGCCAGATTTGCACTTCACTGGTTACAGTTTGCTTCCCAAATAAAAATGTGATATTATCCAGTGCTGTAATTTAAAGACAAAATGACAGCAAACACATTCTTTTTTTAATCATAGAGGTCATACCCAACGGGATTTCATCTTTCAGCCACTAAATATTACAAGAGAAAACTCTGAGGAATTCTTCAGGTGTTTGCAAAGAGCATTTAAAAAAAGTAAAAGACTTAAAACGCAGCTACGCCTTTGTAGTGGCCTCATCTTTCTATTTGCAAAATCACTTTTGTAATGGTAAAGTGATAAATGCAAATGGAAACTAGGAATACAATGTTCATCCTTTTCAGTGTCTAAACGTGTGGCTAATTAATATAAATAGTTTCAAAACTTAATGAAACTCATTTACTTTATCAAGCAAACATAAATTTTAAACTAGAAAATGAAGAAAACAACTCACAGAACAGAAGACTTCAAACAGCCAAGCTTACTGCAGGATACCTATCATCCAGTGGCCTTTACTCTTCAAATCTAAAGTTTTTAAGACAAATCTCCCATAAAAGTTAATCTTTAAACAAAACCTCACAAAGAAGTAATTGCAGCTGCTATCATGTTTCTTACAGCTTTCTCTGGAAACTCCTCCCCCTGCCTGCACTTCCTGAACTCACTTGAAAAATCATCCTGTGACAAATTAACTACTTGTGTGCCACTCTTTCAAGTCTATCCTTTTTTTTTATGACATTTTTGTACACTGACACAAAGGCAAACAGAAAGGCATGTACACACATGCAAATACATACCTTTGTGAGGTACAGCAGAGACAGACTGCAGAACTCAGGTCACCATGGAGAATCAGAAGGGAATGTATACTTAAACTGTCTGAAGAGTGACCATGCAGCTGCTTGGTGCATTGCTTTCTTCCATGCTGGAACCAACATGAGGGGAGGACTGATGGAAGCTCATCAGCAGTATTGATAAAAGCTTCTATTTAAAGATTTTCTTAAATTCACTAAAATGTTGACAATCATTTGGTTCCTAACTGGTAGCAAAGTACAAATGCTGCAGTACCCGCATTTGCATTCTATTTTAGTGTTCTCTATGTTTCTGTTTGACTTGCACTTCTAAACTACTTTTCAAGGAGTTACTTCAGACCCTGCCCCAGCATAAAATGAGAAATTCTGCAAAACAGAAGTGAAACACTGATGTTGCCCATGCTTATGGGAAAACATTATCAGCTTTTCTATGTACTGTTGTGTAGAAGTAGTTGCACACAACAATGGCTTTACTGGAAAAGCTCACGCAGTCTCTGCTACAACTTGCTATGAGAGAAAGGGTAGTTTGCTTTTGCTTTCTTGTATTTTGTATTACTTATTTGCCTTCTTCTATTTTGTATGTTGTGATTTGTTGTCTTTACACTGTGTTCTACTTGTATTCTGCTTTTAATTGCGTATTAAAGCTAGGAAAGAGACCACAGTTTTGTCTCTTGTGAGTCAATTTCCCACCATCCCACCTTGGTGCTGTTGTGTTCTTTGTCTTTCTAGTTACCTGCCCCTTACGTTAATTTGATCACATATCTCCTTTCTTCTCCTCTTTTATTGGCTGTTGTGAGTAAGCACAAAGTTATCATTTTGTGAAATCAATACCCTTCAACTATTTAAATTTATTGGCCATCCCACTATATTCCAGAGAACCAGAATACAAAGTCTTTGCCCCTTTCAAACTATCCTTCTATTCTGAAATTAATGACTCTCCACTTAGACAGCTAAAGCTTAAGTTACCCCCCCCCCCCCCCCCCATATCTAACTGCATATTGCACACTGATGTGCTTAGGAGATTAAACATCTTTTTTCCATCTTATTTTTAAAATCTGCAACATGTATTGCAAATCCACCAATTATTGCAGAACCCACATTCTGCCTCTCAGTAGTCATCTTGGGATTAGTGCTTCTGTTTTCTTCTGATAAGAGAAGGAGTATAGGGCCATTATTTCCTGGAGACTGCTAATCACCGGAAAGCCTAATAACTGCTTCACAGGTGACAGCTTGGAATTTGTGTTTATATTCTGCTCCTGGTGACAGAAGGAGCAGAGTGCATTGATTCCTGACTGTTTCTGGTTGGGCAGTGAGGGTCTGTACATGACATTCCTGATTGGTCCGGTTGCTATTCAAGGCATCTGCCAGGAAAAGGCTACAACAAGCCTATAGACCCTTCCATCATCTGGGACAAGACTGTGGATCACCAAACAGGCTGTGGCCTCCTCATCTAGGGATTGGTGCTAATGTTTTGCTTCTGGTGACAGAAGAAGCAAAGGAGCATTGTATCCCAGCAGAGTGAAACTGTGGTAAGACCATCACTAGTAGTAGCCATTCATCCTTAAATTTTCAGGGTCTACTTATTAGTTTCCCATCAAGTGTTTGGTTGTGCCCTGTATAGACACAGACACCTTGAGTTGCATTTTTCCTGTAAAAACACAATTGAAATTTCACCAATACCTAATTGCACACAGGAAAACTAGTTGTAGTGACAAGCACTATAGCCAGAGTTGCAAACCAGATACTCCTGACATTGCTTTATATTCTCACTCCAACTGTCTAATCAATAAAAAGGGTCTGTTGCTATGGATATGAACTTTCCCACTATCTCAATTACCAGCTTGGTGGATATCGGCATTCTAAGGCAATGTAGAAATTGCCTCATGTTTACTGACAACCAGTTAATTCTCAAACTGATACGGTATGTGAGATATATATTTACACAATGTCAGTGGAGGCAAAACTCTCACATAAAAGTACTCCTAATGTCAATAAGACTGTCAGTAGTACACATGCTGCATCCATCACACACAATTCAAAGCAGACATATAGACCCACATATGCTGAGGCACTTAAATGCAACTTTCCTAAACCCCAAAGACCTCCTAGATGAAGTACACATAACAAATATCCTCAGCAGCCCTGAATGCACTCTTTCAAAATAACGCCCACATAAACACATACAGTCACATCTCATGAAGCCTGTACCTCTAAGCCTATAAGGCAAGCTACCACACAATCCAACAGTCTGGCCATTGGAGACTCCATCGTGAGGCACACCGATGTCCCTCTCACCAAGATGAGTAAGGAGGAAAGTCAGACTCAGTTGCTTATCAGGGGCTAGGATCTGCCCTATTACACATGCACTCAGGTCAATGGACCACAAGTACCAGTGTGACTCAGTCATAGTCCACGTGGGTGTAAATGACCTGAGACATACCCCCATAAAGTATATGAAGAGAGGGGTCTATATCATATCATATCATCAAAGGTTCAGCTCCACAAACCTCTGTTCGTCGAACCAAAAACAGCGAATGTTCACTTAAGCAAATGTTCACATCAGAGAATGTCTTACACAGGGAAGCGAATTAGTTGACAAGCATTGCAACCATCACACACACTGCAGTAGGTCAAACCTCCACACACCCCTACCTATATATACCAATTCCAGGATCGCACTACAGTGGGAAACGGCAAATTTCCTGATGTCAGCCAACTAATTCCATTCCCTGCTTAAGACATTTTGTCAGCATGGAAGGAGATGGTCAACATGTCATGTTGCTTTGCCAGGCATGGTCTTTCTCTCCTCTCCCCTCCAGGCTTTTGAATATTAGCCAAAACATTAACTTCCCTCATAGTGCCTTTTTTAGGCAATACCAAACTGAAAGTACTTCCAACATAGCAAATAAAAAAAACTCCATCCCTAGAAGCTCTTCTCACCCTAAAGAATGTTTATGTCTGTGTGGCCACTGACACACGGTTTAAAGTCACAGAGAGCCCGCCAACAGTGCAAGGTTATAATGCCTTCCACCCATTTAGATTAGTTACTACACAGGCAGGGACTAAAAAGTGGAGGTGTCTCAATTTACATCAAAAATAAATATACCTCAAAGCTGATTAAATAGGACAATGCACTTACTTGAGCTACTCTATATTCAAATTATCGTAGGCAAAATGTAATACTACTTCCTTGCAAGCTATACATCCCCCCTATGACCAGGAAACCCATACCATGTACTTAAACTTATTGGAAACACTCACCATCCATCCCAATTACATATTCATGGGTGATTTACTTAACACACTATTAACCGGGAATCCTATTCAACACCAAACGTACCGGCACACAGATTCCTTGATTTTGTAAACACAAAATCCCTGGACCAGAATGTCAAAATATAACCCTGGAATACTCAGGAACTACTCTAAGGCTAATTCCTGCTATTAAGTGATAACTTGTCAAAATCTGAAGGCTCCATAAACCCTAGGAACACTGCTGCCTATGCTGAACTGTTCACAGAAACCCTAAATAATCATGTTAACAGCTGCATAGAGGCAGCTGTACCCACCAGGAAGAAGTACAGAACTAACTCACAAAAACAAACCATCCTAGTGAAATCACAAAATCAGTAGGCTGTATAACAAAAGGAAGAACATCATGACAAAAATTAGAAGGTGCAGCACCCAGCCGGATAAAAGCACTTTCATCAAACTAAACAAACAACTCAGAGGATAAATAAAGTCTACCAAAGCCACATTTGGGGTAAATTTGGCCTCCAAGGCCAAGTACAACCACAAGGCATTTTTTAGCTATGTCTTACACCTTAAAGGCAATACAAAATTATGTGCAGAGCTCATTGTAAACAAAGCTACCTATACTGAGCCAGAAGATATAGCAAACCATCTGGCCAACAAATTCAAGTCCAACTTTACCCTTCTCTCCCCTCAACCTTCACTCGGGAAATACCATCAAATATAACTCCCTCTGCCATCACTAGGGAACAGATCCTTAATGCTCTCTCTAAGGCCAAGACGACTGCATCAGTGGGCACAGACAACATCCCAGGATGCCTTCTAAATAGCATGAAACATGACCCATCAAGCCCTCTGAAATTGCTATTTAACTGTAGCCTCCAAACAGGCTTTGTGCCTCATGAATTGGGAACAGCAACAGTCATCTCTCTGCACAAAGGCGGGCCAACTACAGAGCATGAAAACTACAAACCTATAAGTCTCACTAGTTTTATATGCAAAGCTATGGAAAGAATTATCATGGAAATGATCAATAATGATATTGTAAACCACCAGACACTGGACCCAACCCAGTTTGGTTTCATCAAGGACAGGTTATGCCTACTTAACCTGCTGGACTTCTTTGAGAAGGTCACCAAAGCAATTGATGAGGGGAAAATGGTTCACACTCCCTACCCTGACCTGTCCAAGACAGTTGACACAATACCCCACTTGGGCATTGTTGACAAATTCAAGAGGTTAGGTACCAACCCATATGTCACCCAGTTTGATAATCAACTGGCACATAGACAGGATCCAGGTAGTTAAAATTGGGGAGTCCACTTGTACAAATATGCCAGTTACAAGTGGAGTCCCTCAGGGATCAGTCCTTGGACCACTCCTTTTTTGTCATTTCCTTCCCTGAAGTCAAAGCCAATGTCAATAGTCTTTGGCTGACTAAATTTACAGATGATTACAAATTAGAAGCTATCATTGAATCCCACACTGACACAAATGTTCTCCAAGAAGTGCTGACACAGACAAACAAATCACAAGAAATCATAATAGTATCCTTCAGGAAGTCATCCACTCTGGTAACTATCATATTGACAGCACACCCATTAGAGCTGTTTCAGTAGTCATGGACTTGGCCACATGCACACACACTCACACACACACACACACACACACACACACACACACACACACACACACACACACACACACACACACAGACACACACACACACACACACACACTCACACACACACACACACACACTCACATACTCACACACACACACTCACACTCACATACTCACACACACACACACACACACACACACACACACACACACACACACACACACACACACACACACACACACTCACACTCACATACTCACACACACACACACACACACACACACACACACACACACTCACACACACACGCACACACACGCACACACACAAGTACACACACACGCACACGCACTTACACACACACTCACACACACACACTCACACACACACACTCACACATACACAGTAATCTAGCCTTTGACAGTAGTAAGGAAATCATTCTATGTTGTGCAACTTATAAAGAAAGATATGGCATCTAGGTCTAAGGAAGTCATTGTTACACTGTATTCGGCATTCATCAGACATATAATTGAGTACAATTCCCCCTTTGGTATGTGCCTAAGCAGGCACATCAAACAAATGGAACATCCACAGAGGTTCTTCACTAAAAGAATACGGGCCATAAGTAAAATGCCCTATGCAGACCGCCTCAAGGCCCTATCTCTGTATTCTGTCTCCTACAGGCTGTTGAGGAGAGCTCTATGCCTGGCATACAGGGCATTGTCAGACCCTACTCTGATGGACCTCCTGCATATCAGCAAAACAAACAGCACCATAATTACCCATTCTAAAGACTTAAATCTTGCCTGTGATATAAATAGGACCTGCTGGAGAGACCGGTAGGTATCCCAGAGACTAACCCATCTCTAGAACAGACTCCCCATCCATGGGAAGTAGAGTTCCTCCATAACCCAATTCAAGTGTAACTTGGACAATTGGTTGGGGGACAGGAAATTGATCCCTGACTTGGCACCTATGTCTCTAAGGGACACAGGCAGCTTGTAAATGGTTCATCTCCCAGGTCCCTGCTTGTACATATTTAATCTCCCAAGCACCTGCTTACACTTATTAAGGGTACCAGAACTTGTCAGATATTTGGGATGCATAGCTAGGCTGAAAATGGCCCTTGTGGTCATTAGCCTAGTAAACACCTATGAACCTATGAACACATCCTTCCATCATGCAGTGTGCAATCCTTGTACGATACGGTAAGTAATATTAACTCTTGTGTTGGTAGATATCTTTCACTCCATGCTTGTTATGTTGTCTATAAACTTGACTCATTCTATATGCCTGTTTGCTTCTGGTTGTGTTAAGTCTGATCAAGGAAGATGCAGTGCTGAGAGTGAGTGAGTGAGTGAGTGAGTGAGTGAGTGAGTGAGTGAGTGAGTGAGTGAGTGAGTGAGTGAGTGTGTGTGTGTGTGTGTGTGTGTGTGTGTGTGTGTGTGTGTGTGTGTGTGTCTTCTGTAGCAGGCTGCATTCCTATCTGGAATTAATTTTTATGTTTGTGCCTGCTGGGTTATACTGTAGAATACACGTTGTTTTCCCCTTGACACTGAAATGGCTTAAGCGGACAACTAGAGAACGAATGACAGAATGAAGGATTCACTTTGGATGTGCATAAATTGTTCTTCCCATTACAGTGTAAGTATTTTACTTTAATAAATGAGAATGTTATTAGTATTAATTTCTCTATTCTTTGAGACTAATTGCCTTTGGTGTGGAAAGTAGAATATAGCTTGTCTCTAGCCAGAGAAACAATGATGTTTCAAAAAAAACTTTCATCTCCTATTAAAAACAATAGTGGTGTCCATCAAGGCTGTCCCTTCTCTCCCTAACCTTTCAATATATAGACTGTAGTTCTCCTTCTCGCACTATCTCAGAAGATTAACTATTTAATCTCATCACCATACAACTTCAGTATACTACTAACTGCATGCACAGATGACATTAATATTTATCTCACTTGTATCAACAATGATATTCCAAAAATACTAGGTTTGCTAATTATAATTTAAATATTCATAAAGCCCATTTATTTCTACTCTAAATAAAAATGACTTACCAGACCAAGACAAATTTGAAGATTTAAAATTAGTATCTTCAATAAAATATTTAGCATCCCACTTTGCTTTCCAAGCTCTAATAATTATTTCAACATTTACAAATCATGACTAAATATCCTTCAGGATTTAAGAGACGGTAATTAACCTTTTATGTTTTCCTATCTACAGTAGCCAGCATTAAAATGAATATTGTCGTAGGCATTTGTTTCGCTTTACATCTACTCTTCAAAATATTTACTTAAAATTCTTTAACGATATTGTATAGACTGAGTTTATTCAAATGTATTTAGTTTCCGAGATTGGTTAGGGTTTCTTATAATAAATGAATCTGCCAAAAACAACATGGTGCCATGAGTTTACTAAACATTTATGTTGACTTTTTGATTATAAGGCTGGCAAGAACTGTGATGTTATGAGGTAGTGCCACCTGTGCCAGGGAGAGTAGGGCAGTATGTGTACATATGCCAGCATAGCTAGTTGGAGTTTCTAAAGAATTTTATGTTATTTGACTATCACTCTGATTTGTACAGATGTTTGAGTTAAACATATTTGTAAAGTTATTTGTGTTAAAAATGCATTGACAGTAGGTACTGTTGGACAGAAAGAATGTATGCCATGTATATTAAGTTGGATTATTGTAACTGATCAAATATGTATGTTTATCAGAGAACCCTGAAAGGGTGGAAAGTTTGAAATTGTGTTATAGCTTTCAGATGGTGCCATATATCTTAGCAAAGCTCTGTGTGTGCATTGTACTAGAGTCAGATGACCAGAAGTGATGTCATCCTCTAACCAGCATCTGGTTTCTTTGGAACTCTCGCAGCAGCGCTTTGGAACCTGACAGGAAAGATTTCTGACAGAATATATATCTCACACATCCACACAGACAAATAAAAACATCATCTAGCTTTTGCTGTGGTAAGACACTCAGCACACATCAGCTTGCCTTGCTTTAGTATGTAGTCAGGGAACAGTAATACTTTCATCAGTCAGGGACATTCAGTGAGAATAGTTTAATATTGTGTTCTGCATCTGTGAGAAACTATCCAATTGTATTTTTTTTCAATATATCTGTGGTTGAAAGTCTGTTTATTGTATTCAGTATTCTCCTGTTTTCTGATTTATCATTAAGAATTTTAACACCTTTCATTGTGGCTGGTCCTTCAGAGAATACTTTTAACATCTTGTGAGTACTTATGCTTGTTTTAGTGACACTATGGCCACTCCTGAAACCCTTGCTGCTTTGGTCACACCCTACCATTTGTATTAGTATTAATTTTACACAGTATAATTGGGTACCCTTTGTAAGAGCCTTAGGATAGGTGACTGTTGGCAGCGTAATTACCTCAGAGTCTGGGCAGAAGGAGGCACAGCTGGTGAATCTGTGCCAGCTTTTCCTAGGTGTGTATTCATGTGTGAAACTCAAATATCCAAGTGTGTGTTTCAGCTACTGGGAACAAGGACACAGAGCTCCAAAGTGGTCAGTATGGAGTTTTGTGTGGGCCTTGAGAGAGAGAGAGAGAGAGAGAAAGTCCAACCCCAGGTTTGGAGTGTGCTCCCTTTGTGTTCTTAAGGGGAATTGTAATTGGTGCTGGGAGATGCATCTGAAAATACTGTGTGAATCCATCTTTGCTCTTAGTGACCATCCCTCACCAGAGTCAGTTGTGAGGATCGAGTCTCCTTAATTGCTGACCTGGAGTAGGAACCCGTCACAAGAATATATAAAGCAATAAATCTACACAATAATAGAAATACTTGGAATCCAGCATAGGTCCATATTTGGTATAGCGCTATCACAT